>NC_074669.1:10897067-11197067 GCF_029448725.1 Salvelinus fontinalis
ACAATAGTCATTAACCTCAACACCGACCTTTATTTAAAACAATCTAGCAAACAGCAGGCCAAGTGTCACAATAAATGGTGTAAACAGAGACAGATGTGTGTGTGTGCGTATCGACATATTTATAACCATTATTTTTCTTTCACACACACACACTCATGCAGGCACCACAAACATTCACACAGACAAAATCCCCGCCATCCGCACCATTCATTTCCATATTGATAGTGGCTCCTCTCTGACCAGGGATGATAATTGATTGCGAGAAAGATTGAGGGAGAAAAGCTAATTCGACATGACAGGACAGCCAGGTCTCGTCTCTCTATGTGTTTTCCCCCCTGAATTTAGCTCTCCATGTAGTCTCCATGGCTACGTCCCTCTTGCAGGTTGGAATTTATTGGGATGGCTCATGTACTGGAGGCAGCCCTGCAGAGTGTTCACTAGCTGACACAGCCACAGAGTCATAAAATCTGATTTTAAGCACTACGCTAATGCTTAACCATAACCTTAAAGTAAGACCTAAAGCTCATTTCTGTTTTCATGAATTTTGACGATATAGCCAATTTGGACTTTGCAGATGGCCCATCTAGCCGAAATTGCTCAGTGCTGCCTCCAGGGCAAGATTCATGACAATAAACGTCAACCTCCGTCCCTCTCTGCCTCTATCTCCTTCTCTCTCTCGTTTTCTCCACTATCACTGTTCAAGGGTTTTGGGAGCTTTTCTGACAAGGTCTCTCCGCCCAAAAAGATGCTGGCCACAGGAACATCCATAGGTGACATTATCTGATGTGACTTTATCATTCCTGCCCCCCTACAGTAGTTGACAGTGGCATCCTGGGACCAATCTGACTTCCATAATATGACAGCTTGACTGCACTGTAAGGTCACCGTTCCTTTTTGTTGTTATGTTTTTAATGCATTTCTATGCTCACTGCTTACGTATTCTTTTAAGGGCACTTGTTTGTTATGTGTTTATGCACACAACTTATTCTGCGCCACAACCCAAATGCTGTGAGCAACACTGAAAATATGTTTTCACGTAATTTAAAGGAGGTACATTTAAAGGAAACATGGGAAGCACAAAGTGCCTACAGAATATTGGAAGCCATACACTACAGGCAACTGCCAAAATAAGGAAACACTTGAGTAAATGAGGGATACAAAGTATATTGAAAGCAGGTGCTTCCACACAGGTGTGGCTCCTGAGCTAATTAAGCAATTAACATCCCATCAAGTGTAACCGATGTGAAATGGCTAGCTAGGTAGCGGTGGTGCGCGCTAGCAGCCTTTCAGTCGGTGACGTCACTTGCTCTGAAACGTTGAAGTAGTGGTTCCCCTTGCACTGCAAGGGCCGTGGCTTTTGTGGAGCGATGGGTAACAATGCTTCGTGGGTGACTGTTGTTGATGTGTGCAGAGGGTCCCTGGTTCGCGCCTGGGTCGGGGCGAGGGGATGGACTAAAGTTATACTGTTACACAAGCTTAGTGTTGTTTATAAAAATGCCCGTTACCCACTAGTTTGGCTACCATGGCTAAAAGAAGAGATCTCAGTGACTTTAAAAGAAGGGTCTCAAAGGAGCACAGGGGGTTTAAAGGGTGTGTGTGTCTCAGTCATGAGATCTCAACCCAATTGAACACTTATGGGAGATTCTGGAGCGGCGTCTAAGACAGCATTTTCCAGCACCTTCTACAAAACACCAAATTATGGAATTTCTCTTGGAAGAATGGTGTCGCATCCCTCCAATAGATTTACAGACACTTGTAGAGTCTATGCCAAGGCACAGTGAAGCTGTTCTGGTGGCTTGTGGTGGCTCAACGCCCTTTGTCAGTTACCTGTACATTGGGCAAGACCCCAGAGTCGATGTCCGCACCCCGTGAAAATTGAATTAGCATAATACAAAATTACCTACAAAAATCGGTCTGTTCAAGCTAGACATATTTCTTGCTTGGGCTGCGTCTCAATCCATTGCATCTGCCAATGGTGTCTTTCCGCATCTGCGGTGAAAGGTGGCAGAGCTACAGCGGTGTTTGTCAGACAATGAGATAATCGGTCTTCTCACAAAAATTGTCCGAAGAGTTTGGCCTACACACAAACACGATGGTGTTCTCTGTTTTGCACTACGACCCACACAAGTGTCACGGACTCGTCTTAAGTCAGTACTGCCGATCTGCCAACGTCTGTCTGTAGCTACCGAACAGTTTGGGCTAACACTAATATGACTCCTCTATGAAAAGTAGATATTTCTTATATCTCTCAGATAGAAGGACAGACACTTTAAAACAATTGTCCTTTTTCTAAATGTTTTACTATGTACAGTGCATTCGGAAAGTATTCAGACCCATTGACTTTTTCAACATTTTGTTATGTTAATGCCTTAATCTAAAATGGATAAAATAAAACATTTTCCTCATCAATCTAGACACAATACCCCATAATGACAAAGTGAAAACAGGTTTAAGAAAATTTTGCAAATGTATAATAACATTTTTTACACAAGTAATCAGAGACTTTTCTATGAGACTCGAAATTGAGCTCAGGCGCATCCTGTTTCCATTGATCATCCTTGAGATGTTTCTACAACTTAAAAGCACACACCTGCCTATATAAGGTCCCACAGTTGACAGTACATGTCAGAGCAAAAACCAAGCCATGAGGTCGAAGCAATTGTCCGTAGAGCTCCGAGACAAGATTGTTTTGAGGCACAGATATGGGGAAGGGTACCAAAAACTTTCTGCAGCATTGAAGGTCCCCAAGGACACGGTGGCCTCCATCGTCTTAAATGGAAGACGTTTGGAACCACCAACACTCCTCCTAGAGATGGCCGCCTGGCCAAACTGACCAATCAGGGGAAAAGGGCCTTGGTCACGGAGGTGACCAAGAACCCGATGGTCACTCTGACAGAGCTCCAGAGTTCCTCTGTGGAGATAGGAGAACCTTTCAGAAGGACAACCATCTCTGCAGCCCTCCACCAATCAGACCTTCATGGTAGAGTGCCCAGAAGGAAGCCACTGCTCAGTAAAAGGCACATGACAGCTCGCTTTGAGTTTGCCAAAAGGCACATAAAGGACTCTCAGACCATGAGAAACAAGATTCTCTGGTCTGATGAAACAAAGATTGAACTCTTTGGCCTGAATGCCAAGCATCACGCCTGGAGGAAACCTGGCACCATCCCTACGGTGAAGCATGGTAGTGGCAACATCATTCATTCAGGTGAACATTGTTCATCTGTACAAACAATAGTACGCGGGTATAAACACCATGGGACCACGGAGCCATCAAACCGCTCAGGAAGGAGATGCGTTCTATCTCCTAGAGATGAACGTACTTTGGTGCGAAAAGTGCAAATCAATCCCAGAACAACAGCAAAGGAACTTGTGAAGATGCTGGAGGAAACAGGTACAAAAGTATCTATTTACACAGCAAAATTTGAAGCCACTGCTCCAAAACCGGCATAAAAAAGCCAGACTACGGTTTGCAACTGCACATGGGGACAAAGATTGTACTTTTTGGAGAAATGTCCTCTGATCTGATGAAACAAAAATAGAACTGTTTGGCAATAATGACCATCGTTATGTTTGGAGGAAAAATGGGGAGGCTTGCAAGTCAAAGAACACCATCCCAACCGTGAATCACGGGGGTGGCAGCATCATGTTGTGGGGGTGCTTTGCTGCAGGAGGAACTGGTGCGCTTCACAAAATAGATGGCATCATGAGGATGGACAATTATGTGGATATATTGAAACAACATCTCAAGACATCAGTCAGGAAGTTTAAAGCTTGGTCGCAAATGGGTCTTCCAAATGGACAATGACCCCAAGCATACTTCCAAAGTTGTGGCAAAATGGCTTAAGGACAACAAAGTCAAGATATTGGAGTGGCCATCACAAAGCCCTGACCTCAATCCTATAGAAAATTTGTGGGCAGAACTGAAAAAGCGTGTGCAAGCAAGGAGGCCTACAAACCTGATTCAGTTACTGAGAGGAGGAATGGGCCAAAATTCACCCAACTTATTGTGGGAAGCTTGTGGAAGGCTACCCGAAACGTTTGACTCAAGTTAAACAATTTAAAGGCAATGCTACCAAATACCAATTGAGAGTTAGTAAACTTTTGACCCACTGGGAATGTGATGAAAGAAATAAAAGCTGAAATAAAAA
This sequence comes from Salvelinus fontinalis, assembly GCF_029448725.1. NCBI lineage: Eukaryota > Metazoa > Chordata > Actinopteri > Salmoniformes > Salmonidae > Salvelinus > Salvelinus fontinalis. The sequence goes on from NC_074669.1 coordinate 10,901,216, forward strand.
ATTCTCTCTACTATTTATTCTGACATTTCACATCTTAAAATAAAGTGATGATCCTACCTGACCTAAGACAGCTAATTTTTACTAGGATTAAGTGTCAGGAATTGTATAAAACGGAGTTTAAATGTATTTGGCTAAGGTGTATGTAAACTTCCGACTTCAACTGTATTATCAAGGTAAGCTGTCCCCAATGTGAACTGGTTATTCTCTGTTTTTCTGCTTTATTCCAACTCAAATATCTGATGTTGACATTATTTCAGACGCATGTAGACTAAACAACTTAAAAACCAGGATTGCCTCCTGTAAGAAACTCCACTTAATTTTCTAATGAAGAAATATATGCACTCTAACCTACACTGAGTGTACAAAATATTAGGAATAGATGCTCTTTCATGACAGACTGACCAGGTGAATCCAGGTGAAAGCTATTATCCCTTTTTGATGTCACTTGTTAAATCCACTTCCATCAGTGTAGATGAAAGGGAGGAGACAGGTTAGAGAACGATTTTTAAGCCTTGAGACAATTGAGACATGGATTGTGTGTGTGTGCCATTCAGAGGGTGAATAGGCTGGAAAAAAGTGCCTTTGAACGGGGAATGGTAGTAGGCCCCAGGCACACCAGTTTGAGTGTGTTAAGAACTGCAATGCTGCTGGATTTTTCATGCTCAACAGTTTCCCGTGTGTATCAAGAATGGTCCATCACCCAAAGGACATCTAGCCAACTTGACACAACTGTGGGAAACATTGCAGTCAACATGACTGCAGGATCCCTCTGGAATGCTTATTAGGAAGGTGTTCGTAATGTTTTGTACACTCAGTGTGTCACGCTCTGGCCTTAGTATTCTTTGTTTTCTTTATTATTTTAGTTAGGTCAGGGTGTGACATGGGTATTTATGTGGGTTTTGTAGTGTCCAGGGTGATTGTAAGGTTTAGGGGGTTTATTTAGAGTAGTTGGGTTTATGTTTAGTATAGTTGTCTAGCTGTGTCTATGGTGAACGTTTGTAGCCTGTGTATGTGCACTACGTTTATAGCTTCACGGTCGATTGTTGTTTTGATAGTTTGTAAGTGTTTTTGTTTCGTTTTGCCTTCTTCTATAATAAAAGAAGATGGCTTATTTTCCACGCGCTGCGTTTTGGTCCGTCTCACTCTGTCACGATCGTGTGGGAGTGAGACGGACCAAAACGCAGCGCGTGGAAAAAAAGCCATTGCTTAAAGAAAAAAATAAGCAAACACAATTTGTGTTTGCCACAAGGCATGTGGGAGACTCCCCAAACATATGGAAGAAGGTACTCTGGTTAGATGAGATTAAAATTGAGCTTTTTGGCCATCAAGGAAAATTCTATGTCTGGCGCAAACTCAACACCTCTCATCACCCCGAGAACACCATCCCATCACCCCAAGAACACCATCCCCACAGTGAAGCATGGTGGTGGCAGCATCATGTTGTGGGGATGTTTTTCATTGGCAGGGACTGGGAAACTGGTCAGAATTTAAGAAATTATGGATGGGGCTAAATACAGGGAAATTCTTGACGGAAACCTGTTTCAGTCTTCAAGAGATTTGAGACTGGGACGGAGGTTCACCTTCCAACAGGACAATGACCCTAAGCATACTGCTAAAGCAACACTCGAGTGGTGGGGAAACATTTAAATGTATTTGAATGGCCTAGTCAAAGCCCAGACCTCAATCCAATTGAAGATTTGTGGTATGACTTAAAGATTGCTGTACACAAGCGGAACCCATCCAACTTGAAGGAGCTGGAGCAGTTTTGCCTTGAAGAATTGGCAAAAATCCCAGTGGCTAGATGTGCCAAGCTTATAGAGACATACTCTAAGAGACTTGCAGCTGTAATTGCTTCAAAAGGTGGCTCTACAAAATATTGACTTTGGGGTGGTGACTAGTAATGCATGCTCAAGTTTTCCGTTTTTTGTCGTATTTCTTGTTTGTTTCACAATAAAAACTATGTTGCATCTTCAAAGTGGTAGGCATGTTGTGTAAATCAAATTATACAACCCGCCCAAAAAATATATTTTAATTCCAGGTTGTAAGGCAACAAAGTAGGAAAAATGCCAAGGGGGGTGAATACTTTCTCAAGCCACTGTATGTCTGGCACAGACAGAAATAAGGCTGTGCGTGATGAAGTAAGTTACTGTATCTGTATCTGCTTCCTTTAGCCTAGAGCACACCTGCCAATACCAGAATGGGCACATTCGCTACATAACACACATTTTTTCGTGAGAAAACCATTAGTAGAGTTTAAAATACGATGGAAACCCATTTCAAATGTATTTTTTTATTCGGTACATGGGAATTTTACCGCAAAAGGTATTTTTATGTTCACTATGTCATCTGTAGCCTAATAAACTGCACACTTTCCCGATGAGTCGTAGTGGGAGGACAAAGCAACATGTCATCGCATGATGGTTATTATATCAACATTTGCGCATAAAAGCATTTCCACTGACATTTCTCGCATAATTCATAATTCACAAAAAGATCCCACCTTGTCTAGCGTATTTTGTTTTGTCGACATTTGGAAAGTTTACCAAATTTTTGGGCACCAATAGAGTGTATAATCCTCGCCCCTCTGCCAACACGCCTTCTCCGATGTTGGATACGAGGCGGTACATATTTAAATTAGGTAAGAGAATATCATGTTACCATTGGTGTATTAAAATGAGAGTTAAGGGGATGTCACCTTGTCCCCTCATGAATCATGAATACAAGTGTTTGACATATGGGAGGGGAAGCAACAGTCATTTTTCATACTATGGTCATCATACTTTGATCTGGTTCCCTTCAAATATCATCCAATTTAATGAAAAACATGATTTTGACTGTTCATGACCTTTAAATGTCCTGCATTAAAGGAAGGTTCTCCTGCAACATGACGATCAGATTAAGATCCTACATCTGTAACATAGCCTTTTCAAGTAGAACCAACAGCTTCCTTTTTCCTACAGGTTAAATAAACAACATTAAACATGGGCATAACATAAGCCTCATCAAATCAAATCAAATGTTATTTGTCACATGCTTCGTAAACAACAGGTGCAGACTAACAGTGAAATGCTGACTTACAGGCCTTTTCCAGAGATAAGAAAGATAAATAATAGAAAAATAATAACACAAGGAATAAACACAATGAGTAACGATAACTTGGGTATATACATACCAGTACTGAGTCGCTGTGTAGGGGTACGGGGTAATTGAAGTAGATATGTACATAGAGGTAGGGATAAAGTCACTAGGCAACAGGATAGATAATAAATATTAGCAACAGCGTATGTGATGAGTCAAAACAGCAGTGGTATAAAGTACTTAAGAAAAAGTACTTTTAATGTACTAGTTTTTTTTGTGGTATCTGTACTTTACTTTACTATTTATAATTTTGACAACTTTTACTTTTACTCCACTACATTCCTAAAGAAAATAATGTACTTTTCCCTCCATATATTTTCCCTGACACCTAAAAGTACTTTTTGAATGCTTAGCAGGACAGGAAAATGGTCCAATTCCTGCACTTATCAAGAGAACATCCCCGGTCATCCATACTGCCTCTGATCTGGCGGACTTACTAAACACAAATGCTTCCTTTATAAATTATGTCTGAGTGTTGGAGTGTGCCCCTGGCTATCCATAAATAAAAAATACATGAAAATCTGGTTTGCTTAATATAAGGAATTTGAAACGATTTATACCTTTACTTTTGATACTGAAGTATATTTAAAACCAAATACTTTTAGACTTTTACTCGAGTAATATTTTATTGGATGACTTGCACTTTTACTTGAGTCATTTTCTATTAAGGGATCTTTACTTTTCCTCAAGTATGACAATCAGGTACTATTGGGCACACTGCAAAAGAGTTAGCGCACAAAGGGTCAATGCAAATATGAACTATTTCACTAACTATTTAGCAGTCTTATGGCTTGGGGTAGATGTTGTTCAGGGTCCTGTTGGTTCCAGACTTGGTGCATCGGTACCACTTGCTGTATTTTTGTCTAGCTTGAGCTCACCTTTGTCTTATATTTGAACTCATTCCCATTATTGTGCTGTTGTTGGAAACACTGAAAGTGAAATGGGTTCCCTAATACTCTGTCATTGCTCTCTTCTGAGCACCTGCCAGGTGATTTTGAAACCCTTGTCCAAGTCCAGGGAACAGTGTGGTGTTACCACCCCATTGGTTTTGCAGCAGAGCCAGGTGGGCATAGTGTGCGTCTAGATTGTTTATTCAGAACAGGTACTTCCAAACTTCCACCTGGGTGGCCATATTGGAGTCACCATCATAAATGAGCTAGGTCTGCTCAGTCAGTAGCCAGCCTAAAAGCCTGGTAAACAAACACAAGCGATTCACACCAAGTCAAGAGATGAACTCCCGAACATAGTGGATTAGAGGCTAGCAGAAAATAGACAAAACATAAGTAAGGCATGTTACAGCGTACTGTAAACAGCAAGAAACCCCAGCCATAGAGAGACAGAGAGAGAAAGAGAGAGAGAGGGAGACAGATAGGGTTCTATGAAATGGCCGATTGCAACAGTGGTATTCCCTCAATGGATGCCTTTCTCAGAACAAGTACACAGATTGTCATTGTGGTTTGGATGTCAACATGCTGTCTGTCATCTGAATGAGCTGTAGTCAGCAGTAAGTTCTGATTGGATACATCCTGGGGCCACCGATACGTAAAATGTATGCACACATGACTAACTCGCCTTGGATAAAAGCATCTGCTAAATGGCATATTATTATACACTGAACAAAAATATAAACGTAACATGTAACGTGTTGGTCCCTTGTACATATACTGTACTATTCTATCCTGCATATTCTATTCACATACGATTCGTAATGTCTATATATCCCATATACACAGTGTATATATATTTATACTCTGGACTCCGACATTGCTCGTCCTAGTATTTCTATATTTCTTAATTCCATTCTTTTACTTTTAGATGTGTATGTATTGTTGTGTATTGTTAGTGTAACAAGTGCGCTGAGAATCAGGAAGCAAGTTCAGGGAGTGAGTGTTTTAATAAATAAAAGAAACAATGAACACAAACCACAAACAACACACCGACATGAAAACAGAGTCAATAACACCTGAGGAAAGAACCAAGGGGAGTGACAGATATAGAGAAGATAATCAAGGAGGTGATGGAGTCCAGGTGAGTGTCATGAGGCGCAGGTGCGCGAGACGATGGTGACAGGTGTGCGGGATAATCAGCAGCCTGACGATCTAGAGGCTGGAGAGGGAGTATACGTGACAGTTAGATATTATTGCACTGTTGGAGCAAGGAACAATAGCATTTCGCTACACATCTGCTAAACACGTGATTGGGACCAATAAAAAGTTATTTTATTTTATTTGACAATAGCCACAATCACACATCAAAATCCACAAAGAAATGGTTAATTGGCTACAAAATCAACATTTTGTAATGGCCATTTTTAGTTTCCGGACATGAACCCCATTGAAAACATGTGGTTTGAATTGAAGAGGACAGTGCACAAGTGCAGATTAAGGATATCAAGGATCTGGAAGGATTATGTTTGGAGGAATGGTCTAAAATGCCTCCCAATGTGTTCTCCAACGTTCTCAGTGACGTTATCCTCGCAAGGTGAGGTATTGAAAGTTATTGAAAACATTTTGACCGCTACCTTTTTGAGATATGCATTTTATACAGTCATTTTTGCTCATCTTTATCAAGGGTGTCAATAATTTTGGACCCCACTGTAAATCAATGGTTAATTACAGTAGTCTGTGTTCTGAATTGGACACAGTGACAGATCATTTTTCTCTGCAACGTCTTGGCAGGGGCAAAGAAAGTGTTGCATGTTGTTGTAATTTGTGACTATTAATGACTATTAGTGACAAATTGGCTCTTGTGTTCTTTCTCTCTCCGCCAACCTAAAGTTTCCCCCACTGCGTCTCTCTCTCTCTCTAAGGTAAACCAGTTCATCAATGGCAAAAGTCTTGAGTAGCCCAACATTTTTTTTTATTGATTGGTGAATGTTACTTCACAACCATGGTCCAACCCCCAAAATTCGATCGTTTTTCAGTCAATGCTTGAGTGTTCCAGGACAATACATTATGAACGCGACGCATCGTTTTCCAGGAAGAATCCTTGTAGTTTTGGAACTTTTGTAGGCTTTTGTAATGGCATTCAACGGGCAAAACGTAGTGCAATGGTCCTCTGCGCAAAAGAAATGTCATATAAAGCATCTGGCAAAAGTTGACTGAGTTTTTTTCATGAATTTGATGACATAATCGTCAAGCCCATTCAAAAGATTAGGGGACAGGACCCACATTGTGTAATAAACCTTTTGATTCTGTTTCTTTATTTACACTGCATTTATTCAGGACGTCCTACATAAGTGCATCTAAAACAAATGCAGTAACCCACTTGCTGGGCACAGCTGGAGACATTTCTGTCCTCTTTCAGTTAGTCTGTATGTACAGTATTGCCCCAAATAGGCTGTTTTTTAATGTCAACTCCCAAAATTCCCTAATATGAGGTCTTTATCTTTGATATCCATTGATATATTTCTCTCTTTCTCTCGGAGGAGGACCTGAGCCCTAGGACCATGCCTCAGGACTACCTGGCATGATGACTGGTCCAGTCCACCTGGCCGTGCTGCTGCTCCAGTTTCAACTGTTCTGCCTGCGGCAATGGAACTCTGACCTGTTCACCGGACGTGCTACCTGTCCCAGACCTGCTGTTTTCAACTCTCTAGAGACAGCAGGAGCGGTAGAGATACTCTTAATGATCAGCTATGAAAAGCCAACTGACATTTACTCCTGAGGTGCTGATTTGCTGCACCCTCGACAACTACTGTGATTATTATTATTTGACCATGCTGGTCATTTATGAACATTTGAACATCTTGGCCATGTTCTGTTATAATCTCCACCCGGCACAGCCAGAAGAGGACTGGCCACCCCTCAAAGCCTGGTTCCTCTCTAGGTTTCTTCCTAGGTTTTGGCCTACATATAATCTTTATTGTCAGGGAATTAGTTCCACAACCGTAATGCCATCACATTTAACAATGTTATCTATTGAAACTGTCCATCCCCATTACAACTTTGATTTACCACTTCACTGATACAGTGAACACCTGTAACGCAGTGAATAGCAGTCAGATTCATCCAGCTGTTTTCAGGGCTGCCGGGGTATCTGAATCTCTCCCAAGCATAAACCTCACCTGCCTACCTCAGGGCTTTACAAGACCTTCTGAAAACACCCCCTACGCAAGGCTCGATTCAAATACCGAGCTTCTGCTAATTGAAACCTGCCAGTACGAAAAATAGGAAATTGTATGCACTCACTACTGTAAGTCGCACTGGATAAGAGCGTCTGCTAAATGACTCAAATGTAATGTAAATGTAAACAAGGCAACACTAAACATGTCGTCCCCCACGAATGAATCAGCCCCCCCGGGCCAATTGAGATCGTCTTGGGTGATCGCCTTGGGCCAATCAGTGTAATTTTGTAAATGTCAAATCTCTAATGGCAAGACGCATCATTCATCCAAGTTTCGTCAAAATGGTCCCAGTGCAGTCTGAAATACCGCGTGTGACTAACGTATAAACAAACAGATGCAGACAGACCCGCAGTCCCATCCCCAATTTCATTGAGGGGGACAATGAACCCTAAGTTGTTGTGTCTTTATAGTACTCGGCCAAAAGCATAAACAACATGAGGCAGTCATAACAATCAACGTCACTTTGGGAAAAATTATCCTTAACCGGCAACTCGTTTCCAACATACTAAATAACACCCAGGAGTAGTGGCAGTGTTCGCTGACGCAAAAAGTGATGTCAGTGTTGTCTGCTGAGAGGCCAACTTCATTGAATATTTTTAGCTCGCAGGTGGTGCATGCCCCTGCACAGTATAGCAACCCAGCTGGCATTCTGTCATCATGTTTCACACTCTGTGACTGAGAAAACAAGTCATGCATGTGCAGGTGAAATGCAAATATTAGTGATGTAATCAGGGTAAGCTTTAACGCTACAGTACACTTTGTCACTGAACATACAGTATGATTGGCGATGACACGAGCACACAGAGGGACATTGGCTGTTCTGTTCAGTGGTTACTTCCTCTAAGGGTCATTTCACAGCACATTCAACTGGAATTAATAAGGGCATCAATAATATCTATCCTATACCCATGGCCTGGATGGCAGTTAAGACTTTTTTTGTTTATCCTCTACATAATTTTCTTCATGAATTCACAAAGGTTCTCTGTTCCTTTCAAACTAGTTTTTTGTAACCAAAGTTCATACTCTAGGGTTGAATGTCAGGAACCGGCTTACCAAGATTAACCGGGACCCCCCCCCAAAAAAAAACACTCCCTTTTCCCAGGATAAATAACTGCGAGAAACGGGTAAATTATAATAAATTATTTATATGAACAGTGTGACGTGAAATGGAACTGTTAAATTATATGCAATGTCTAAATCTGTCTTCTCTGGCCTTCTCTGCTCTGCTATCTGCATGATCAATAGTCAATGCTCAGTGTGTGTGTGCGCATTGTTGTAGCCTACCATATTTACTGACACAAAGTCACCATAAATTCAAAAAGCACGCATTGTTTATGCTAAAACTCTACACCTGACATTGAAATGCAGTTAATATGGTAATAAAATGAGTTCCAATTTTTGAGCTACCGGTATGCTTTTAATTTGTTCCCAAAATGTAACGTGTGTGGTAAAGCTTAATCAAAATCAATCCCAGCTAGCACAGTGGATCTGGGCAGATTCTGGCAGAGAATCGGGGCACTTAGCTGAGAGTCAAACTCGGCCAACATCATGTATTACTTAGGGCTAGAATGGGGTGATTGAGCTCGGGCCGATTCCGGTGTCAGTTATCTGGCCTAAATGTATTACTTGGGGATCGGGGCGATTCCGGTGTGTTATCTGGCCCAAATGTATTATTTGTGGCTCGGCCAATTGTGGTTACTCTCTGGCAGAGGATTACACGGGCTGCTTTATTTAAAACATTTCACTATTTATCAATTTTTCCATATTTTCTCATTGTTTCTGTGATACATTTTTCAATTAACATTTAAATTAAATACTTTAAAAGTCCTGATGAAGTAGTATTTAGCATTTTGATACATTGTGCAAGGCAATTGATAAACATAACTTTTGGATGGGCCCTCCAGAGTGGCGCAGCTGTCTAAGAAACTGCGTTGCTACAGATGCTGGTTCGATACCCATGCCGGCCGCAACCCGGAGACCCATGAGGCGACGCACAATTGGCCCAGCGTCGTCCGAGTAAGGGGAGGGTTTGGACTGGGATGTCCTCGTCCCATCGCGCTGTAGCGACTCCTGTGGCAGACCAGGCGCATGCACGCTGACATGGTCACCAGATGTACAGCGTTTCCTCCGACACATTGGCGCGGCTGGCTTCCTTCCGGGTTAAGCATGCATTGTGTCAAGAAGCAGTGTGGCTTGGCGGGGTTGTCTTTTGGAGGACGAATGGCTCTCGACCTTCGCCTCTCCTGAGGCCGTACGTGAGTTGCAGCGATGGGACAAGACAATTGGATATGACGAAAAGGGGGTAAAAATGTATGATTAAATACAAGTATATAAAAACAATTGTGGATGGGTATAAAATGTGTAATAGTCATATTTAAAATTACTAAATCAGGTAATTTTGTATACATTTACTTAAAATTGCATCGGGCCGCTTATGGGGGGATTCTGGTAAGATGCCTGCAAAGTCATCTGAATTCCAGTAGACGGCATTGGGCCGATTCTGGGCAGTCATTCATTTTGACTGGGCCGAGTCCGACACCCGATTCCGGGCTGATTCAATCAGTTCTGGCCCTTCTGGGCCGATTCCTCATTGCTAGCAGGGATGCCACCGATGCTGAGTGTAAAATCTGCATGCAGCGGATAAAATGCAGGCGGTTCAACAAGTGGACTGATCAGACATTCAGGTATACACCCTCAACATAGCGAAGCAAGTGCAGAGAGGGCTTCAGCAGAAACATGTCCCAGAACTATGGAGTCATACCTCAAGCCGAGGCAAGCGTTAGATTACATTGTATCAGAAATGGCTGCGTGCGACAGGTTCTCCTACCATGCCGTTGCAAACAGCAACAACATCAAATCAACGCTAAAAAGAGATGGCCATACCCTCCCCAAGAATCACTCGGACATATCACAACTGGTGAGAGGATATGCAGTGAAAGAGAACAGACAAATTAGCACAGAAGCCTGAAAGGCATCTGTTTCTCAATAACCATAAATGAGTACACCTCCAGCCAGAACAAACAATTTATGAATATACATCTACATACCTTCCAAGAGCACTGGAATCTGGGGATGGTTAATACGATCCTAGGTAGCCTGCCAGGGGAAAGGGTGAAAGAGAGTGCAAGTGCAACTGGCCTCATACAACCTCACAATGCAAGACCACATTGTGTGTAGCAATACAGATGGGGCATCGGTTATGGTGACGTACGGGAAACTTGTTGTCCCAGAGCTACAGTTGTGCTACTAGCAGACAGTGCACATGGCTGTGACAGAAGTAATATACCGCCCTCAGGCACAGCCCCTGACTCTGAGTGACAGTGAGGATGAGAGTGATGCTGATGATGAAGTGGAAGATGGGGTGTGCAAAGGAAACATGAGCTGCACAGTGGAGAAAGTTAGACGGATTGCACTTCACTTTCAAAAATCGGGGGTCAGCGATGATGACAAGCTACAGCGGTACGTGAAGGAAGAGTTTGGAAAAGAGATACAAATTAAACTGGATTGCTACACAGTCTGGCAGATATTGTGTAGAGGTATGTGTGGTTGGTAAATTATGTTACACATGTTAGGCTAATGGCATTGGTTTGTCCTGTCTGTCTTTTATGCGAAATTGGATAGGCTATGTGGCTGTTTTTACATTTGAATAATTTAGATTTTCATGTTAATACCCATAGATACCTCCTGGATACCGCAGTTCTAAGCAATCCAATCCAAGGTGTTTGCAATGCCATCAAGGGCAAAGTTACTACGGATGCCAAAGCGCCCTGCCGAATCGCTGTTCGGAGGAAAGGGAGAGTTGAGTAGCTATAGCAGATGCTGACGATGCACAACAGGTGTCAACACCAAACCTGGCGACAACGCTGCTGCAGGCGATTAGCTTGTCAATAGACCAACCACATGAGAAAAAGGAAACCGATCTGCTGAAGATCCTGCCTAAGAAATGCCTATCCCTATTGGAAGCAACCAACAACAGGTAAGAATACCTGCAGCACCTGTTTGAGTTGCTCGCTACAATCCAGATATCCGAGGAGGAGGCCGAGAGAGCATTCTCTGTCTGTGGCCAATTTGTGACGAAAATCAGGAAACACTGATGCACTGTGCTTTTTGAGAGTCCACTTTAGCAACAACAACAAAAGTTAAACAGGTGCAGCCTACGCAAATTATTTGGTTTGTCTGTTAGTTACAGGGTAGGCCAGGAGTATCAGGTTATTTATTTTACGGAGCCTATACCCTAAGTTTGTGAGGCTAATTAAGGATAATTAAGGCTCACGTTATTCTACATTTGTTTGTTTTTATTTGTGGTCTTGAGAATCAGTCAGCTACTATTACATTACATTCATTTATTTTATGCTGTGACAAATTATTCTATATTTTTTTTTAAATCAAGACCTTGAGAGATGATCATTGACTATTGCTAGAAATACAATAGATTTTTCGGTAAACAAATGATGACGAATGATAACGAATGCAATAAGTAAATGTTAGCATTTATATAAGCGTACCTTGGAATGGCACATGATTTAAGGCGGTTTAGATTCGCAGGCAATTGATCAACCGCAGCACAAGGTGCAAAGTCTCCGCTACAGCTGATCTGTTTGATTAGGGGTAAATCAGATAGCCTACATACTATGTTCCCTCTGACAAAATCACCACAATAAGAGGGTTATCAATAAGTAAAAACAAGCCACACACTTTAAAGACAATAGGACCAAGTTGCATCTATCAGTCAAAGTTAGGCTAAAACAAATGTACTTTTCACTAGACTATAATATCCTCACAGGCCTAAACTTTTACCATTTGGACAACAGTGCTTCACACGCCTACATTAACGAAATAGTGTGGTGACAGAGAACTTTGAGTTGATTAAATTGCAACAAATACATAGAAAAACCATTAGATTAATGTGTATGCAGTATTTCTCAATTTACAGTGGTATAATCATGTCTGATTTTTTTCACTGGTATTACTGTATATGCTTTTAAATAGCACTTCCGGTTTGAACGGGATTACTGGGAAGCCCGGTAATTTCATGCAATTTTCTCTGGAAGGAGAATTGGTAGATTCTCTAGAAAATATTCAACCCTAATACTCCCCCTTCCTCTAACACCCTCACTCCTTGCTTGTTCCTTCTGGCGCCAAGGAAGGCCTCTTCTTAGAACCATAACCAAGCCATTCCAGCAGCCTTCAGAAGTGGATGACAATTCCTTCTATAACCCTTCCTCTCCCCTCATGGCCTTCATATTCCTCTGTCAGGGAGGATTTCTTTCCCTGCTTACCTCCCAATCGGTTTAGCTCAGTGCCCTGGAGCCACACATAACTCCCTCTGAGTCCCTCTGTTACCCATCATCCATGCCTTCGCAAGCAGGTCACTGTCACATCCTTCTCCATCTCCTGCTAGGTTTAATTTCAACATGGCCACCTCCTCCACCTCCCTCAATCATCTCAATGTGATTCACCGATTAAAGCAAGTTATTCCTCCAGATGAGCTCACCTGTGGAAAAACGCTATAAAAGATAGATTGAAAATGTATTAATCTTCTCTGATTAAAATAATTCACACATGTTATCCTCTCATGAGATCCTCCGGTGATAAATCAACATAAATTGTCCCATCATAACCTACTTTCAATATCACAAAAACAACAGCCACTAATATGACTTATTATTACTTTATACAATGACTTTCACATTCATTCTCCCTTTATAACAATGACTTTTAGATTCATTATCCCTCTATAACAATGACTTTCAGATTCATTATTATTTTATAACAAAGACTTTCAGATTCATTCTTCCTTTATAACAATGACTTTTAGATTCATTATCCCTCTATAACAAGGACTTTCAGATTTATTCTCTCTTTATAGCAATGGCTTAGATTCATTATCCCTTTATAACCATTACTTTTAAATTCATTATTACTTTTAGATTCACCATTACTTTATAACAATGACTTTCAAATCCATACTCTCTTTATAACAATGACTTTCAGATTCATTATCCCTTTATAAAAATGACTTAGATTCATTCTCCTTTTATAACAAAGAGTTTGAAAAACATTTTCTCTTTATAACAATGATTTTTAGATTAATTCTCCCTTTATGGCAATGACTTTTAGATTAATGATGCCTTTATAACAATGACTTTCAGATTCCTTATTCTTTTATAAGAATGACAGGTTGTTCCAAGCTAAAAAAAAAGTTGCAGTCAGTTTAAGAATGGGTGGCTAGGAAGAAGCTAGTCCTGAACATATACTATTGGTCAAAAGTTTTAGAACACCTACTCATTCAAGGGTTTTTCTTTATTTTTACTATTTATGGACTTGATATTTTACCAAATAGGGCTATCTTTTGTATACCCCCCCAACACAACACCATAAATAGTAAAAATAAAGAAAACCCCTTGAATGAGTAGGTGTTCTAAAACTTTTGACCGGTAGTGTACCTAAAACCAAATGATTCCTTAAGTACTGGACCTCAGCTGAATCTGGTAATGCATAATGTGGCTGTTGAGCAAGTAGAAGAGTCTAAACTTATTGCTGTTATATATGGTCAAAGCACATTCATTCTATTGTTATAAAGATGGGGAGAGGTCTGTCTGTGATAAAGAGATGCTCTTCTTTTTTAACATCACATGCAACAAAACTAGTCCTGATAAGCTCTGGTTTTGTCGCATCTTGACTATTGCCTAGTTGTATGGTCAGGTGAGGCAAAAAAGAACTTAGAACATTTTACTGGCCCTCAATTGTACACGGATGGCCAATGTCAATAACATGCATGTCAGTCTCTCCTGGTTCAAAGTTGAGGAGCACTTGACTACATCACTGCTGGTCTTTGTAAGAAGTATTGATGTGCTGAAAGTACCGAATTGTCTGTTCTGCCAGTTAACCCATACATACCCAACAAGACACGCAATCAGTAGTATCCTCACAGTCCCCAAGTCCAGAACAGAGTCTGACAGACAAACAGTACTGTATAGAGCAATGACTACATGGAATACTCTTCCACCTCAGATAACAGGCATGTAATAAAATCACTTTCAAACACATAGAACCACACACACAATCTTGTTTTACCCACCTTGTGGGGACACACAACTGATTCCCATTAAAAATCCTATTTTTCCGATCCCCTAACCCTAAACCTAACCATAACCTTAACATTATCCCTAAACCTAACTCCTAACCCTAATTCTTAACCTAAATCGAATTCTAACCCTAACCTCCCTAGAAATAGTATTTTTCGTTGTGGGGATCGATAAAATGTCCCCAATTGGTCGAATGTTTGTTAGTTTACTAGTCTTATGGAATTTCTGGTCCATAACATGGTAAACTTTGTTCTTCACTTCTCCCACTACCCCCCTGGTTCTTCACCTCTCCCACTACCCCCCTGGTTCTTCACCCCTCCCACTACCCCCCTGGTTCTTCAGCCCTCCCACTACCCCCCTGGTTCTTCACCCCTCCCACTACCCCCCTGGTTCTTCACCCCTCCCACTACCCCCCTGGTTCTTCACCCCTCCCACTACCCCCCTGGTTCTTCACCCCTCCCACTACCCCCCTGGTTCTTCACCCCTCCCACTACCCCTCTGGTTCTTCACCCCTCCCACTACCAGGTAGGGCGAAGCCAGCTGTAGGAGTCACACACACACTACACACACTCATTATTCTTTAGCTGTATTATTTAGTTGCAGTAGTATAGATATTTTCATAATCTCCTTATTTTTTTTTTGATATCACACGATTTTGCGTCACTTGCAGACTAGCCTCAAAGGGAATGAAACCTAAGAGACTTTAGTCATATCGTTCTTTAGTCGTAGTGTTCTAGTTGAAATTTGTGTTGCTGTTCTTGTCCAATAGTGCTCTCTATTTTGTTATGTTCTATGTTTTGTGTGGACCTTAGGAAGAATAGCTGCTGCTTCTTTAACACCTAATGGGGATCCGGAAAAAAATCCCCAAATCCCTTTCAGTGGGTATCTTTACCTGGACGGTTTATATCTGATTGAATATTGATTAGAGCTGCAGTGAGAACTCAAATTACGGAAATGTGGGAAATCAGTGGATAGCCTGGAGGGGAGGATTACACCGAGACCCAGTCAGCATGAAGGAGCAAACAGGATTTATTCTGGTGAAGGCAAGGCTCGCGATTTAGATACGTAATTAGCATAAGTCACCCTGTGGGTACACTGGGAAAGAACTGCTTAGCTGCACTTGTCAAAGTTGATTTATAACTGACAGATAGAGACAAACAGAGGAAGTGTACAGTACATGCGGTTTCCAGAGATTGAGGCAAATACACAAGCAACCTTCAGCTCCTCAGGGTCCTTGATGTGGAAATCCACAATGTAGAAAAACATACGAGTGGGATTAGCAATCCAACTGATCTAAGTACTTGTGAGAGCAATTTATTCATATTTAATGATCAACAAATTACTGTACTAGAAGTGTGTAGAAGAATTGGAACTTAAAAAAACCTGAATATGAATGAGACATTTCATTTCAACGTGAATGCTGTTGTCAACAAAAATACATAAATGTTTATGTACCAGAAAGAGACACATTCATCATCTTCCCCCACCTGCATTTTCTCTGTAAGGAACATTACATTCATATCATTTCCTTCCTTTCCTCCTCTACCTACTCCCCCTTTCTCTCTCTCTGTCCTCCTTCTGAATCACATCCATGACATCACCCTAAATGCAAGTTGATAAGATATATGAAACTTATCTACCACATACAGGGACATAACTCCAACTGTAAAATGCTATGCAGGCATATCACTATTGTTGATGCTTCCTTTCCCCTGAATCAAATCAAATCCTATTTGTCACATAGGCCGAATACAACAGTGTCACGTGTGCTCCTTCTCCGACTTCTAGGTCACCAGGCTGCTCATTATGGTGCACACCCTTCACCATCGTTACATGCATCAGCGCATAATGACACTCACCTGGACTCCATCATCTCCTTGATTACCTGCTCTATTTATGTCACTCCTTTTGGTTCCTTCCACAGGTGTTATTGTTTCTGTTCCTGGGTTATGGCTGTGTGTTGTTCGTGTTTCTTATTTTGTATTATGTTGTGTTTATTTATTAAAACACTCACTCCTCAAACTTGCATCCCGACTCTCAGCGCACATCGTTACAAACAGGTGTAGACCTTACAGTGAAATGCTTACTTACAAGCCCTTAACCAACAATGCTTTAAGTAATAAATAAAAATAAGTGTTAAGTAAAAAATAGAAAATTAAGTAACAAATAATTAAACAGCAGCAGTAAAATAACAAGCGAAGCTATATACAGGGGGTACCGGTACAGAGTCAATGTGCGGGGGCACCGGTTAGTTGAGGTAAATGAGGTAATATGTACATGTAGGTAAAGTTAAAGTGACTATGCATAGATTATAAACAGAGAGTAGCAGCAGCGTAAAAGAGGGGTCTGGGTAGCCCTTTGATTAGCTGTTCAGGAGTCTTATGGCTTGGGGGTAGAAGCTGTTAAGAATCCTTTTGGACCTAGACTTGGCCTACCAGATGAGCTAAATAACTTCTACGCTCGCTTCGAGGCAAGAACCTATTGCAATGATCTGAGTCATTGATGATGGGGATGGGATGAACTCTGCTAGCCACATAAGCTGCTTTGTTGCCAAACTCAATTTAAAAGTGTGATTCACATACTCTATATATACAAAAGTATGTGGACACACCTTCAATTTAGTGGATTCGACTATTTCAGCCACACCAGCTGACAGGTGTATAAAATCGGGCACACAGCCATGCAATCTCCATAGAGAAACATTGGCAGTAGGATGGCCTTACTGAAGAGCTCAGTTACTTTCAAAGTGGCACCGTCATAGGATGCCACCTTTCCAACAAGTAATTTCATCACATTTCTGCCCTGCTAGAATAATGGTCTGGGGATGTTTTTCATGGTTTGGGTTAAGCCCCTTAGTTCCAGTGAAGGGAAATCTTAACACTACAGCATACAGTGACATTCTAGACGATTCTGTCCTTCCAACTTTGTGGCAACAGTTTGGGGAAGGCTCTTTCCTGTTACAGCATGACAATGCCCCCATGCACAAAGCGAAGTCCATACAGAATTTGGTTTGTCAAAATCGGTGTGGTAGAACTTGACTGGCCTGCACAGAGCCCTGACCTCATCCCTATCAAACACCTTTGGCATGAATTGGAACGTTGACTGCGAGCCAGGCCTAATCGCCCAACATCAGTGTCTGATCTCACTAATGCTCTTGTGGCTGAATGGAAGCAAGTCCCCGCAAGCAATGTTCCATCATTTAGTGGAAAGCCATCCCAGAAGAGTGGAGGCTGTTATAGCAGCAAAGAGTGGACCATCTCCATATTAACACCCATGATTTTGGAGTGCGATGTTCAACGAACAGCTGTCCACATACTTTTGGTCATATAGTGTATGATGGGTTGGTAAGAAACAAGAGAGTAAGATAGATACTTCCTTGTCATGATTCGTGGATTCCAGACATCCATTCATTTTAACCATCAGCATCTTTAATAAGGGCAGGCTTTCTTGTTCAGCTCAATACACCAGGCTGCTGATAACAGGTTCCCTAAAGGAACACAGTGGTTCTTTAGATAGCCTAGGCAATTGCTCATTGGCTAATTACGGAGTATCCTTTAAATAACAGTGAAAATGAACGGCAGTCATGTAATTGTTGGGTTTGGGGGGAACAAAATGTTAAAGCTGACCGACAGAGAGACTCATTAAGGACAGATCACGCTGCTCTAGGATGATGACGATCACACTTTAACTATCCTATCAGATTTCAGAGTTCAAAGGCCAAGTCACTCTGCCCTCTGAAAACCCAGTGCAACCCAGTGCAACTCTCACACACTCGGTAAATAAAAATCACTTTGGTGATATAGGCCTATTGGATTTAGATAATGCACTGTGTCTCCCTAGTGCCATTCTCAATGTGATGTAATGCTCCCTTACTGCCTTAAAGGAAGTAATGGAGCAGGATTTATGGGAGAGCCTCTGTTCCACACTAATACTGGTGGTGTGCTCAATGGCTCACTAAACTCTGGCCTCTGCTTAGTGGAAAATTTATATGGCAGCACACTTAGAAAATATTATCCCTCTGTGCTCTCAATCACTTTCTAATTAGCATTGCACAGTGTTTTCCACTAGCGCCGGCTGCCGGCTGTCCAGCCGGCTACACATACATCCGAAAGACAGCACCTTACACAGGGCAATGTCCCCAATCACTGTCCTGGGGCATTGGGATATCATTTTTTAAGACCAGAGGAAAGAGTGCCTCCTACTGGCCCTCCAACACCACTTCCAGCAACATCTGGTCCACATCCAGGACCAACCCAATTTAGCTTCAGAGGCAGGCTAGCAGTGGAATGCAGGGTGGTATGCTGCTGAAGAGGGTGAATCCTCCTCACTGCAGGAACAATAGGTAAGCTAGTGGAGAGATGGCCTCACTCTGGTCCAAAATATGACCAAATAAAACAGATTGAATTGTTTTAAAAGCTAATGATACTTATATGTTGTTTTCAAAGATATTGATCTATGTCTACTGATTTAATCAAAGTGTTGACACTGGAGCAGTCAACTGCTGCATTCTGTGTAGCAAAGTCCATGTTTAACACCTGCTTCATTATTCAATCATACCTGTATTGCACATAGCTGAGAAAATGCCTTTAATTTATTTATTTATAGATATTTTGGGCTATTTACTTAATTTTTCTGTTTTAATAAATAATGTTGTTTGAAGAACAAACATAATTGTGGTAATTCATTCTGTGTCTTGCAGTAAAGTACTTTAATCTCAAAAGGAAGACAGGTTATATGTACAAAAAAAAAGGTTTCATGTTCTCTTAGACGATATATTGAATTGAATACATTGAATTCATACATTTTGAGTCATTTAAATTGTAAATACAATATTACAACTAATGTTTCCAAACTCTGAGTTAAACTCAATAAAGTATTCAATAATTTTGCACTGTATTTCAGATGGAATCAAGGCATCAGAATGTCCCAGAGGCAACAAAATAGAGGTTGTTTGGCAAGCCCTCCTGGAGCCCCCAGGCCCGGGGGATGCTGGCTGGCTACTTTTTACATTTGGCTGGCTATTCCATGTGCTTGTGGAAAACACTGATTTCAGTAGACTGTGCTACTACCTGTGTTTTGGCGGGTAGGTAGCCTAGCGGGAGTGTTGGGCCAGTAACCAAAAAGTTGCTGGTTCGCATTCCTGAGCAGACTAGGTAAAAAAATTGGTCGATGTGCCCTTGAGCAAAGCACTTAACCCTAATTGCTCCTGTAAGTCACTCTGGATAAGAGTGTCTGCTAAATGACTAAAATATAAACATTAAAAAAAATGGACTCACATGGAGTGTGAAAAGCAGGCTTGGGTTTGACGTAACATCCAGAGAGAGACATAGAACTGGAATAAGGGCAAGGGATATGTTTGTGACTAGGAAAGAGAGAGCGCTCATTTGTGACATAAAAATACAGAGGTTTGAAAGGTGGTTTTTCAACCAGGCAATAATTACTAGCATAACACAGGTGCACACATACATTACTTAAGGTACTGGTGTTGCGGTCAATGGGTCAGAAGGCCTGCCTGCTAACACCAATGAATAATGGATGACTGCATAATGTAATGTACTGCATATGATTAGCCTTATCAGAGGCAAGATCATTTCAAGGTCCTTGTCTTGTGCAACCAGGCAGTTACCTATGCAACAACATGCCACTGTTCTTGTTTTACACAGGAACTGACAAACATGCAGCTCTATTCATTTGAGCCTTGCCTGGGTTACAGTCTGTGTTGACAGAATCCTCATGTTTCAAGTGATTTGGTTGTTCTCATAACAGCCAACTGGGTACCGGGGTCAGCATACTAAATAGATATGGATACTGGTGCCGTTAGAGAAAGAGAGAGCCCTGCAAACAATAATAAGTCCTTAGGACGTCCCTGGGACATCACGAAATGGTTGCCTAATGTTGTCAGGACGTTGTGTCATGGTCTCCTGGAGGTTTTGTGTAGTTCCCGGTTGGTCCTGGGGACGTCCCTAGGATGTTTTTAGGATGTTCCTCGGGACATTTTTAGGACGTTCTTGGGGACCATGACACAATGTCCCAAGAACATTCAGGGGACCTTCAGGGGACCATGACACCATGTCCCAAGAACATCCTAAACATGTCCTCGGGAAAAACCCGGGAACTTTCGTTCTTCCCCCAGAGAACGAAAGTCCTGAGAACGTCCTAAAAGTTCCTGATATGGTCCTCAGTGATATCCTGGGAACATACAGGGGACTACACAAAGGTCCCCCAGATATCACTCCATTGGGACCATCATACAATGTTCCTTTAATTAAGGGACCTAATGGGAACGTCGCCAAATGTCCTCAGGATGTCCCCTGTTTGTTGAGAGGTCTGTTTTTCACCAGAATGGCAATACACACCCAGGATCACGAACATGTTTGTTTTGCTAAATGTGGAGTTTCTCGAACACAGCAACAGTCTCCTCCAGTGGTATCTCTCAACCAAATGGGAGCCAGATGGAAATGTTCTGGGAGTGTTGCTTGTTATGTTATCTCTCATGGACAGAGTTGTTTTGATGCTTAGCTGTAAAACACTGCATACATTTAAAAAGAAAAGGAGGAGCTATGGTCTCTTGCCTGGGATGTACCATGGTCCACTGAGTGACCTGTTGTTCTGAAGGTCAGCTAGATGGATACCTGTGGCATTTCACTGGCATTTACCATTTGTCCCTTTAGAGAGGAGAAACACATTCACTGGATTCGTGAAGCAGAACAACTTCTCTCCCTATTGCCCCCATTAACACAGGGAATGAGACTCACACGGCAAAAAGAGGGGTGAACAATTGAAGGCTGGCTCTGTCGCAGTGACACAGTAGGTAATATTGCTGGGTATTGACAGGCCTTCCAAGTCTGGCAACGTCGCTTACGGCTGCAGAGTAAGCTGAATCTGGATCATTGGTATCAATGGGTTTCTCACATCACACTGAGACCTGTTGGGTTATGGGTCGTCTGCAAGGGGATGGTCACTCACACAGGGAACTTTTTCCGCACCTGAAAAAAGACAAATCTCTGCCGTTCACTTAGCTTGTTATAGTCACAGCTCACACAGAGGTATACTCACACACATATAGTTGCTAACGCACAGCCAACACACCTACTCACAAGACAAGGTATATCAACTGTTGACACATTAACACTTTTGCTCATACATTATACAGTACAAGCATGCATTTACACACACCCCACCCACATCCACTCACACCATTCTCACAAACCACTGTGACAGTGTGATGACAAGAAGCAGGTCCTCAGCTGATCTAGTGAACTTGGGTGGCCCAAGGGGTTGGCCATACAACCATAGAGGTGTCAGGAGACATGACATTAGTATATTGGGACGGGTGGAGATCCAAATCGTCAGAGGATTGGAACAGAGGAAAAATGCTGTCACCTATCACTGTGTATGTCTGTGTGTGAGTGTCTGTGAGTGTGTAGACCCTCGAGGTATTACCCATAGCTAAAAACAACAATGGATCATATGGAAAACGTCGTCTCAACAAGAATAACGTGTGTAAAGAGAGCAATAAACATCGATATTTCGTATATATATACACTACCGTTCAAAAGTTTGGGGTCACTTAGAAATGTCCTTGTTCTTGAATGAAAACCACCTTTTTTGTCCATTAAAATAACATAAAATTGATCAGAAATACACTGTAGACTGTTCTCAAAGAAACATGCTAAATCTGCCATGCCCACCACCTGATCAAGAAAATCAAAGCCCTTAACTTGAATTATTTCTCAACAGAGGGGTGCAGGGTGGTATGGCTGCTGGCTTATCTACATCTCTGATTGAGACAACCAGTGAGACAGTATTTTTCAGCAGAAAAAGGCTTAGATCACAGGGTCAGTTGAGGGCTACTTCCAGAAGGATGAGAGCTCTTTTCCACAGCAATGCGCAAACTACTGCTGGGTGTAAAAGAAAACCTGCCAGCACCTATTACCATGAGTGCATTGAGTGCAACACTAGCTCTAAAATGTTACTTCAGAGAAACATTAGCTAAAACAGAGACAGCAGCACAAAGGCAAAGACTTGACCTATCGTGTATCTCCCATCAGCTCAATGGTACCCTGATGCCGTGCTCCTGCTCCCTAATTGCACATAACCGATAATGTTTTCATGCTAATTATGTGTGGGAACATTGAACTCTAGCCTTGTAGTCTTGAATTTTCAATGCCATCTCCATTACGACGGGCAACACCCAGGCTGCAAAACAGTATGCTCAACTGATTGATCTTCATGCCAATAAAATGTTTTATATAATGACCTAATGGAATTGTACATTTACATGGACAAAGAGATTGTATCGAGCAATGCCTGAATTAAAATGCCAGTCCTCGATTACAGCCAGTGTATTCTATCGGTGCTAATTGTGTAGACATCTGAGACAGAGCTGAAAAAATCCATAGGGTCCTCATGGTAAAAGAAAGCAGATACAGTAGGAGAACAGGAGCTATTGACCACCCCCACCGATTAAACCATTGCTAAAGGACAGTATCCGTAATCGCCACCTCCGCAGCAGAAAACCATTTCCTAACACTGAAGGCCAGAAGCTTGCAAAGCGAGAAAATTATTTATTTGGCCACGTGGAACAATGCTTACATAGGTTTCCTTTTGTTGTTGAATTACATAGCCTTGAGGTATTTCTTTAGTCCCTCCAGCGCTATAACAAAATAAAATGAGCTTTGCAGAGCCTGCACAGAACAGAGATAAATACATTTCTTTATCCAAACACACAGACAAATCAAGAGAAAAGGCCTTTTAAATGTTAAGTCTCTAAAGTCTTCTGTGGCAATGGCTTGTGCCTCTTCTTCTGTCTGTCTGTCCACACATTCCTGTCCCCTATGATCTGCAGAGAAATGTGGACTTAATGTCACACAGGGGACCTTGACTGTGGCAAAACTATTACAGAATGTCACAATAGGCCACATCACATTCAGCTCCTATGAGAACCATATCAAACCTGTACATTTATCTTACAAATCCTGTCCATAACGCAAATAGTTTATCATTACAGTGCTTAGAGGGCCGAAAAAGTGAGAAGCATAAACAGTACTTGGTCCCAAGATCCAAGTATAAAAGGAGGTGTATTCTGGTGAGATCTCACACAATCACAGGGTTCTATGATACTGATAACGCCATTCAAGTTAAAACTATTTCCATCTGTACCATATCTGTTCCAGCAATATGTTCCATAATGACCCATCATGATAATATTTTATTTCTCAAGAGCTCAGTCCAAGAAAGAAGATGTTTCACTTGTGTAACATGCACGGGATATGGTGTCATTGACAGCAATGGCTTTGTCACATCTTTATTGCAAATGGACTCCACAACACACACTATATATCTATATAATGGATGGAGATGGCCAGTTATGGATTTGCTCGTGGCCATAATGAATGAGCTCCCTTACAAAAATGTATTTGTGGCAGAAGACTTCTCGCAAGTTTGAGGCAAATTTGTTGCAAACTAAATAGTGTGTCACAAAATGTTGTCAGAAGTTTGCAAATGTTCTGAATCTGCGGCAAACCTTTGGCAACAATAATGTTTATTGCCACTAGTGGCAAACAGTTCGCCAGAGGTTTTTGTCTGTCAAACAATTCTCTCAAGATTCTATTTAAATCTGTGGCAAACCTGAGGCAACAACATTTATTGCCATTAGTGACAAACAGTTTACCAGAAGCCATTTCTGGTGAACACATGATTTCCACGAACAGTAACCGTTGACGACCAATCAGGGAGATTAGAAACATCTGTTGGAAAATGGAGCTAGCTACCTACCAAAGTTGTCCGGTGAGTGTCTAACTTATAAACTAAACTTCCTAATAAACTTTAAAATGGTGTTAATTGATGCTTAGTTAGTAATGTCATGTTTTATGGGATAGATTGAAACACATTTTGTTGATACCAGTTTCAATCTGTCAGCGCCACCGACTGGCTAGTAGTGCTTAGCTAGCTGGTCATATTTTTGCACAATTAATGTGATTGCTTGCTAACTAATGATATGCCTAAACACTTACATTTTTAGGTGAATACGTTGCTGTCTTTTAATACCAATATGCATGTCAATGTGCTAGTGTCACTGTTCAGTAGCATGTTAGCTAGCAACAGTATGAGTTGACTTGACTTCAAAGCAAGACTTCCCCTACCTGTGGTGTTTGAAGAGGCTGTATTGGGGGGAGGATGCATCAACACTCTAGAAAGATGTTTGTGATGCAATCACTCATGACACTTTTTTTAAATGATAAATGAGTGTATCATCCTCAAGGCTAACTCGGAACATTTGAAAATGGATTTTAAAGAACTGATTTTAGCATTAAAAGACTCCAAAAAACAGCCAATAATTTCAGGTCCAGTACCATTGTTGGGCACCTTGCTTTTTTCCATTTTTACTAACGACATGCCACTGACTTTGAATAAAGCCAGAGTGTCTATGTATGCGGATGACTCAGCACTATACACGTCAGCTACTACAGCTACTGAAATGACAGCAACACTCAACAAAGAGCTGCAGTTATTTTTAGAGTGGGTGGCAAGGAATAAGTTAGCACTAAATATTTCAAAAATTAAAAGCATTGTATTTGGAACAAAACACTCACTAAACCCTAAACCTCAACTAAATCTTGTAATAAATAATGTGGAAATTGATCAAGTTGAGATGACTAAACTGCTTGGAGTAACCCTAGATTGTAAACTGTCATGGTCAAAACACATTGACCCAGTAGTAGCTAAGATGGGGAGAAGTCTATAATAAAACTATGCTCTGCCTTCTTAACAACACTATCAACAAGGCAGGTCCTACAGACCCTAGTTTTATCACACCTTGACTACTGTTCAGTCCTGTGGTCAGGTGCCACAAAAAAGGACTTTGAAAATTGCAATTGGCTCAGAACAGGGCAGCACGGCTGGCCCTTGGATGTACACAGAAAGCTAATATTAATAATATTTATGTCAATCTCTCCTGGCTGAAAGTGGAGGAGATATTGAATTCATCACTACCTTTATCTATGAGAGGTATTGACATGTTGAATGCACCGAGCTGTCTCTCTAAACTACTGTCTCACAGCTCGGACACCCATGCATACCCCACAAGACAAGCCACAAGAGGTCTCTGCACAGTCCCCAAGTCCAGAACAGACTATGGGAGGCACACAGTACTACATAGAGCCATGACTACATGGAACTCTATTCCACATCAAGTAACTGATGCAAGCAGTAAAATTAGATTTAAAAAACAGATAAAAAAGACCTTATGGAACAGCGGGGACTGTGAAGCAACATAAACATTGGCACAGACACATGCATACACACAAGATAACATACACACTATACATACACATGGATTTAGTACTGTAGATATGTGGTAGTGATGGAGTATGGGCCTGAGGATGCACAGTGTGTTGTGAAACGTGAATATATTGTAATGTTTTTAAAATTGTATAAACTGCCTTAATTTTGCTGGACCCCAGGAAGAGTAGCTGCTGCTTTGGCAGCAGCTAATGGGGATCCATAATAAATACAAATACATTCAACAAGCTTTTGACGAAGAACTTCCACAGTTCTTCCACAACTTCCAAATTTCACTCAAAAAGGCAATAGTTCTGAACTGGGTTTGATTTAGTTTTAGTTGTTTTATTATTACAATTCGGTTAATTATCTTTTAAACTTCCAATGGTTGACAGCTATTTCTCAGTTATCACTTGGCTCATGCACATTCTGTAGTAGCTCCTTGAAACATCCTAAGGTCAACATTCCCATAGTGTTCACATTTCTCTCATGTAAATTTTGTAGCTACATAATAATATTAAATCTACAATTTAATATCCACTTATTTGCTCTTTCATTCATTAGCACAATAATGATTTCATGTTGTATTGGATTTATTTTGATCTGTTAAGACAATAAGTATATTTTCTACATTTAGTATGTTTAGTTTCATTTTCTTTATGAGAAGCAAGTACATTTAAAGTTATATGTGATTTGGTTTATGTAAATGCATGTTAATGTTGTTAACACACAGTAACCAAAAACCTGATCTCATTAGCATATCCATACTGAGTTTGCAGAAAATTTGCAGCAAACAATAAAATGTTCGCCATAAGTTTCCCAGAATTGTTTGCCAGATTTTGCCGCAACGGTTTGCCACAAAACTAATTTGCATGTGAAAATATGAGATCAGCTCTGACATGTCCCACTGCATCGTCCATGTTTTTAGAAATTTTAGCAAATGTATTAAAATTAAAAACAGAAATATCACATTTACATAAATATTCAGACACTTTACTCAGTACTTTGTTGAAGCACATTTGGCAGCGATTACAGCCTATAGTCTTCTTGGGTATGACGCTACAAGCTTGGCACACCTGAATTTGGGGAGTTTCTCTCATTCTTCTCTGCACATCCTCTCAAGCTATGTCAGGTTGGATGGCGAGTTTCTCTCATTCTTCTCTGCACATCCTCTCAAGCTATGTCAGGTTGGATGGGGAGCGTCGCTGCACAACTATTTTCAAGTCTCTCCAGAGATGTTTGATCTGGTTCAAGTCCGGGCTCTGGCTGGGCCACTCGAGGACATTCAGAGACTTGTCCCGCAGCCATTCCTGCATTGTCTTGGCTGTGTGCTTAGGGTCGTTGTCCTGTTGGAAGGTGAACCTTCACCCCAGTCTGAGGTCCAGAACGCTCTGGAGCAGGTTTTCATCAAGGATCTGTTCATTTTCCCCTTGATCCTGACTAGTCTGAAAAATATGACCACAGCATGATGCGGCCACCACCATGCTTCACCGTAGGGATGGTGCCAGGTTTACTCCAGACGTGACGCTTGGCATTCAGGTCAAAGTTCAATTCGGTTTCATCAGACTAGAGAATCTTGTTTCTTATGGTCTGAGAGTCCTTTAGGTGCCTTTTGGCAAACTCCAAGTGGGCTGTCATGTGCCTATTACTGAGGAGTGGCTTACATCTGGCCACTCTACCATAAAGGCCTGATTGGTGGAGTGCTGCAGAGATGATTGTCCTTCTGGAAAGTTTTCCCATCTCCACAGAGGAACTCTGCAGCTCTGTCAGAGTGACCATAAGGTTCTTGGTCACCTCCCTGACCAAGGCGCTTCCACGTATTGATCAGTTTGGCTGGGCAATCAGCTCTAGGAGTCTTGGTGGTTCCAAACTTCTTCCATTTAAGAATGATGGAGGCCATTGTGTTTATGTGGACCTTCAATGCTACAGACATTCTTTGGTACCCTTCCTCAGATCTGGGCCTCGACACAATTCTGTCTCAGCGCTCTACTGACAATTCCTTTTTACCTCATGGCTTGGTTTTTGCTCTGAAATGCCCTGTCAACTGTGGGACCTTATATAGGCAGGTGTGTGCCTTTACAAATTATGTCCAATCAATTGAATTTACCACAGGACTCCAATCAAGCTGTAGAAACATCTCAAGGATGATCAATGGAAACAGGATGCACCTGAGTTCAATTTCGAGTCTCATAGCAAAGGGTCTGAATATTTATGTAAATAAGGTATTTCTGTTTTTATCTATAATAAATGTGCAAAGATTGTAAAAAATCTGTTTGCGCTTTGTCATTATCGGTTATTGTGTGTAGATTGATGAGGAAAACATTTAATACATTTTAGAAAAAGGCTGTAAGGTAACAAAATGTGGAAAAGGTCAAAACGTCAGAATATTTTCCGAAATCACTGTAGGTCAGAGATTAGGGAACGTGCTGGGCTTTGGCAGGTTAACCATCCCTTGGTGAGTTACCAGCAGTTTTCACAGCTCGTTTCCATTCAACTACATCCATACCAGGGGGGAGTAGTTCCATGGGGACTACTATGCAAGGTCAAAGTTGAGTAACTCGCGGCCATGGCGATGGTGACTCACCGTTGAGGGTTTCCCCAAAGCATGACAGCCAAATACTACTGAACAGCGAGGGTCAGGAGAGGGACCAAAACGCAGTGACAACTCCCATGCCTCTGGGGGGGTGCGGGACCCCTGCTACTCCAAAAGGGAGATAAAGAGTTTCCAACATTAGTGCTGGTGTGCAGACAGCAGCCTAACAGCTGCCTGGCAGGAAGTTCATGCCAGGCTTCCCTTCCATGAACTGGTACTGTACCCAAGGTGCCCTGCGGGAGGTTTGTACTGGAGTTACCAGTGGGCAGGAGCATTCAACCAGCAGTATGGCTCTTGTAATGGTTCCTCTGAAGCTGCTCTAGGTTACAGCAGGGTTATTGGACTGTGAGAAATATCCCAGACAGAGAGGACCGGGAAATACTGCTCCAGCTCGCAGGATAAATATCACTTCTGGCCAACTGTAACCTGGGAGAGACTTATTAGGGCTATCCTTAAATTAACTTCTCAGTGCTTAAATTACTCACCTGAAACCAAAGGCGGTATTCTGACATCAATGAATAATTATGCGAAAACCTGTGTTTTTTTTCTCCCTGCACACTTTTTTCAACTGTCAAGCCCAGTGCATGAAGGCAAAAAAAAAGTTTTTCATTACTTTTTAATCAACATTTATGAGTGAATAAAAGCAGATTTAAGGTGAAACAACTTTCTGATAGCTCTTTGGTCACATGTTGGCTAAATTAAGCTATTTGGAGGAGCGATGGCATCAGTTTGGGAAAACAGTTCCTCCTTCACACCAGCAAAAGCCTCAGTCTGCAATTAAAACTATAAGAAATTGCACCTATCACAGCTAACAGATTTCTTTTTTTTTTACTTCAAATGCTCTGCTGGTGGATTCTAAAGCGTTTTCCTTCTCAGCAAGTCTTATCATCAAATGGGGATAAAAGAAGAAACACAGTGTGTATTTTTCATTGAAGCCGCCTTTGAATAAAGTATGTTATATTCACAACTCGACCATGCGATGAGATATCCCAACACTGTTATCTAAAAGCTTTCTGATAAGATGATGAGATAGAGGAAAGGGGAGAGAAAAAAGATAGATGGAGAAACATCTCAATGTCAAGCCGGATTCCTAAGTGGTGATGGCAACCTTTTATAAGCTATGATTCAGACCCCCTTTTGCGTCCACTCAGAGAATTGGGTATGATGGCTCTTTAGTAGCAGTGAGTAGTGGTTACTACAGGGCTGCCGCCCGAGGGGCTTGTCCTTGTGGATGGTCGTAATCGACTCAATCTGAACCCCAGAGGCAGGTAATTGCATGGAGGGGATTACACCTCTGGATAAAATGTACTTGAACAAACTGGGGGGCTTGAGGAAAAGGTGGGCCCACAGGCAAATACCTACAAGCAAACATTTACAAGCAATCGGTCAAGTATAAAGAGAATATTTATTGTGCAGATAGCATGCTTGTTCAGAAACACATACTGGTATTAGAACCAACTAAAAGTCTCTCTCTCTCCCAAACATCCACATAAGCGTATAAATCTATTTGTCGTTTGGATTTTCGGAACACAATGATTGAGATCACAATAAGCCTTTCAAAAGTAATTCCATCATGGCACCTTGGAATTGTAGAAACAGAATTAGCCATCTGTCAAGTGCAATGTACAGCAAGCAGCCTGACTGGTGCACTAATTAACACTTGCCTCAATGACTCTTTCCACCCCTTCTGAACATGTAGCTGCCACTTGAAGGTGACAGGCACTGAGTGAATGTGAGAGTACCTGACCCCTGACAGTCCTCTGTCTACCTTCTCTCCCTCTTCTAACTCCCAGAGCTAGTGATCAAATGTGGTCAAAAATGAGGTCAAACTCCGTGAACTCAAAAGCAAAATTAGAAATTTCATGTAGTCAGACCAAATGCCGCTTCATTCCTGAGCTGAATATGCACTATAATGCATTACAAGCTCAAAACACATTTTTATTTCAAAATGACAATCATGACAATTATCCTAGTTTTCAGACAGTATTTCATGCAAAATAGTTGTTCATGCCTAAACTCTTAGAAAAAAGGTGCTATTTAGAACCTAATAGGGTTCTTCGGCTGTCCCCATAGGAGAACCCTTTGAAAATACTTTTTTGGTTCCAGGTAGAACCCTTTTGTATTCAATGTAAAACCCATTCCACAGAGGGTTCTACCTGGAACCAAAAAGGGTTCTCCTATGGGGACAGCCTAAGAACCCTTCTGGAACCCTTTTTTCGAAGAGTGTACAACGTAGAGTGGTAAACGGTAACATGTTTCAAAACACTAAATGTGATTCATATATTCAGAGGCAGGGCTTTTCCTTAGAGAATCCAACCCAGGCAAAGGCTAAATGTCTCAGAGCAGCCATACATGAGAGTGGTGGTGGCTGCATCCCTAATGTAATACGA
The DNA here is from genome assembly GCF_029448725.1 of Salvelinus fontinalis. Lineage (NCBI taxonomy): Eukaryota > Metazoa > Chordata > Actinopteri > Salmoniformes > Salmonidae > Salvelinus > Salvelinus fontinalis. The sequence continues at coordinate 10,931,834 of NC_074669.1, forward strand.
ATGAATAATAAAAGCTCTCACATCTGTAAATGGCCCTGACTTGCAGACTAGGGGTCCAGCACAGTGTCATTCCCCTGACAAGCTGGGTTCAGAAACCCTGACAGCCTTCCTCCCACATATCACAACAGCCATCTTCCCAGGCTGGAACCAGCATTTAATATGGACTTAGAAATAAGGTGATGATATACCAGACAATGTAATACTGTCTAAAACATATTTGGTTAGAGTGGCTGGGTCAGCCTCCCAAAATATGATGCGGTCTTTGATCACCCCATCTACTGTAGTGGTGATATCTGTGATTTCTTGTGATATCTGTGACATCTACACCTGTCACATCTACTATTTTACACTGTGATACCTTCTCTGTTTACCCATGGCATTAATTATAGTTACTTGGGACATCCAGTGACTTTATAACGACTTTTGTTGTGGCATCTACTACCGTTACTTGTGACATCTGCTCTATTTAATTGTGACATCAACTTTGGCTGTGACCTCGACTGCAGCCCTCTTTTAACATTTGCTACAGTTACTTGTGACATCACCTATTATCCCATGTGACATCTACCGGAGTTATTTGTGGCCAAACTGCGCTTGTTCTTCCACCCATTATACTGCTATCCCTAATGGGGCTGATCCACTATAAAATATGTTACAGGATGAGAGTGCTGAAGCTAGAATTCTTGTCCTCACAAAAGTTTATTGCTGCTGGAACAGAATCCTAATTCCAAGACGAGTAGGCAAGAGAAAAGTTTTTGTTTAAATTAGAATTTCAAGCTTCATTTGGCAAATCCCTCATTCACAGTCCATCACCCCTTTGCAAATACATAATATAATTCTGTCTGTGGTTGAAGATGTATTGCGGTCTCGGTGTCGAGGAAATCACAAAAGATTTGCAGCAACATGGGATCTTTCTGTCTCCATCATCACTCATTGGAACTTGCAGCACACAAGAAAAACGATTTAATTGTGACTGGGTTATACTGCATATTGTTTTTACAATCTGATTTCTGATGCACTTCACTTTGCCACTAAATAGAGCTGTCATACAAGTCAAATAGACTTCTCCCCTTATATACTTCTCTCTGAATAATTCTCCTGTGTAGACTAGGCTTTTTACTTTGACTAACATACTAAAACTGATCTATAGGACATACAGTAACTACCATCCCAAATTAAGAAAATAGACTTTGCAAAAGGAATGTGTGTGATATACCCACAGTAAGTCATATCGTTTAATCAGAACCTCAGACACTACATGGCTGGTACTGAAAGAAAATTGGGTCAGTTCAAATCTGGCATCAGGACAAAATGTGATTCATAGTCACCGAATATAGTTTAAGTATTTTAATTAAACTCAAACGATAAATGGCAAATGCAATTTTCGTATATACGGGTTCAATGGATCTCCGCGCAGGGTAGATCAGAGAACTGTGGAATGTACTCAAAATAGTAGTTTTATACTATGACAAGTTTATTCTCAACTCTTCCAGTTGGCCTATCATAGTAGAGGTTTAGCATGGTTCATACTCTTGCTCCTCCTTTGTGGGCCCCCAAACTTGTCCAAGCCACTTGGCGTTTTCCTTCTCCACATCTGGTTGTTGGGTAGAGCAGCTCCATCTTATGTCCCCCTCGACCATTCACTGAAACAGTTCTTAATATGGTATTGTCCAGTATTCTAAACTCCTGGTTGGTCTAGAGAGATGCACCCCTCCCCTCTCCAGACTGTCCACAGCTTTTATGGCCTGTGGTGGTCAGTTTTTACACACACCCTTTGCATTGTGTGTGTGTGTGTGTGTGTGTAACAAAACATCATTCACCTTTAACCATTATGCTAACAGCCTATGGTGCATCAACATAAATCCTAACAGTACATTCAACAGAATCTCCCGTTCAACCTGATTATCCAGCAACAATCTCCCACTTTTAATCAACAATTAAATTGAATCTGAAATAATGGAGCATAGAGCTCGTCCTTGGAAAGCAGTGATACATTTTCAGGTCGTAATATATAGAAAGCATCGATTCCACATTCCCCTTTTTATTCAATAAATATTTGATAAGACTTCTGATTGGACTTGACATTCTCTTTAGGACACATGTCAAACTCATTCCACGGAGTACTGGTCACCAATTAGTAAGGAACTTCCCTCACCTGCTTGCCTAGCTCTTAATTGAAGGGAAAAAACTCAAACCTGCAGACGCTCGGCAGTCTGTGGAATGAGTTTGACACCCCTGCCTTAGGAGATCATGTCATTTTGGAAATCATTTAAGAATTTTTATTCTTAGTCCATCAACCATCTTAACTTTACAGGATCAGTGTCCCCCCCGTGGGACAGTTGAGCTAAGGTAGGCTAATGTGATAAGCATGAGGTTGGAAGTAACAAAAATAAATCCCAGGACATAGACATACAGTTGAAGTCGGAAGTTTACATACAGTTAGGTTGGAGTCATTAAAACTTGTTATTCAACCACTCCACAAATGTCTTGTTAACAAACTATAGTTTTAGCAAGTCGGTTAGGACATCTACTAAACAGCTTGGAAAATTCCAGAAAATTATGTAATGGCTTTAGAAGCTTCTGATAGGCTAATTGACACAATTTGAGTCAATTGGAGGTGTACCTGTTGATGGATTTCAAGGCCTACCTTCAAACTCAGTGCCTCTTTGCTTGACATCATGTGAAAATCAAAAGAAATCAGCCAAGACCTCAGAAAAAACATTGTAGACCTCCACAAGTCTGGTTCATCCTTGGGAGGAATTTCCTAAAGGCCTGAAGGTACCACGTTCATCTGTACAAACAATAGTACGCAAGTATTAACAACCATGGGACCACATAGCCGCTATACCGCTCAGGAAGGAGACGCGTTCTGTCTCCTAGAGATGAACGTATTTTGGTGTGAAAAGTGCAAATCAATCACAGAACAACAGCAAAGGATCTTGTGAAAAAGCTGGAGGAAACAAGTGCAAAAGTATCTATATCCACAGTAAAACGAGTCCTATATCGACATAACCTGAAAGGCCGCTCAGCAAGGAAGAATCCACTGTTCCAAAACCACCATAAAAAGCCAGACTATGGTTTGCAACTGCACATTGGGACAAAGATCGTACTTTTTGGAGAAATGTCCTCTGGTCTGATGAAATAAAAATAGAACTGTTTGGCCATAATGACCATCGTTATGTTTGGAGGAAAAAGGGGAGGCTTGCAAGTCAAAGAACACCATCCCAACCGTGAAGCACAGGGGTGGCAGCATCATGTTGTAGGGGTGCTTTGCTGCAGGAGGGACTGGTGCTCTTCACAAAATAGATGGCATCATGAGGATGGACAATTATGTGGATATATTGAAGCAACATCTCAAGACATCAGTCAGGAAGTTAATGCTTGGTCGCAAATGGGTCTTCCAAATGGACAATGACCCCAAGCATACTTCCAAAGTTGTGGCAAAATGGCTTAAGGACAACAAAGTCAAGGTATTGGAGTGGCCATCACAAAGCCCTGACCTCAATCCTATTGAAAATGTGTGGGCAGAACTGAAAAAGCGTGTGCGAGCAAGAAGGCCTACAAACCTGACTCAGTTACACCAGCTCTGTCAGGAGGAATGGGCCAAAATTCACCCAACTTATTGTGGGAAGCTTGTGGAAGGCTACCTGAAACATTTGACACAAGTTAAACAATTTAAAGGCAATGCTACCAAACACTAATGAATGAAATGATGAAAGAAATACAACCTGAAATAAATCATTCTCTCTACTATTATTCTGAAATTTCACATTCTTAAAATAAAGTGGTGATCTTAACTGACCTAAGACAGGGACATTTTTACTAGGATTAAATGTCAGGAATTGTGAAAAACTGAGTTTAAATGTATTTGGCTAAGGTGTATGTAAACTTCTGACTTCAACTGTATCTGATATGGGCAGAAAGCTTAAATTCTTGTCTTGTTAATCTAATTACACTGTCCAATTTACATTAGCTATTACAGTGGAATAATACCATGCTATTGTTTGAGGAGAATTATGAACTTGAAAATGTATTAATAAACCAATTAGGCACATTTAAGCAGTCTTGATACAACATTTTGAACAGATATACAATGGTTCATTGGATCAGTCTAAAACTGTGCACATACACTGCTGCCATCTAGTGGCCAAAATCTAAATTTCACCTGGGCTGGAATAATACATTAATACATGGCCTTTATCTTGCATTTCAAAGATGATGGTACAAAAAAATACAAATGCATATTTTTTTCTTTGTATAATCTTTTACCAGATCTAATGTGTCATTTTCTCCTACATTTAATTTCACATTTCCACAAACTTCAAAGTGTTTCCTTACAAATGGTTTCAAGAATATACATATTCTTGCTTCAGATCTTGAGCTACAGGCAGTTAGATTTGGGTATGTCATTTTAGGCAAAAAAGATTGGATCCTTAAGAGGTTTTGTCTCTCCTCTCTGGGGAGGTTCCCAGTGCTTGGAAGGCAGCCATGGTGCATCCTTTATTTAAAGGGGGAGATCAAGCGGATCCTAACTGTTATATGCCAAATTCAATCTTGCCCTGTTTATCAAAAGTGTTGGAAAACCTTGTCAATAATCAACTGACTGGCTTTCTTGATGTCTATAGTATTCTCTCTGGTATGCGATCTGGTTTCTGATCAGGTTATAGAGGTCCTAAATTATGTCACCATTGCCCTTGATTATATGCAATGTTTTGTTGCTATTTTTATTGAATTGGCCAAAGCATTTGATACAGTAGACCATTCAATTTTTGTGGGTCGACTAAGGAGTATTGGTGTCTCTGAGGGGTCTTTGGCCTGGTTTGCTAATTACCTCTCTCAAAGAGTGCAGTGTGTAAAGTCAGAACATCTGCTGTCTCAGCCACTGCCTGTCACCAATGAAGTACCCCAAGGATTGATCCTAGGCCTCACGCTGTCTTCAATTTATATCAACAACATAGCTCAGGCAGTATGAAGCTCTCTCATCCATTTATATGCGGATGATAGTCAGCTGGCCCCTCCCCGGAAATTGTGTTAAACGCTCTACAACAAAGCTTTCTTAGTGTCCAACAAGCTTTCTCTGCACTTAACTTTGTTCTGAACACCTCCTAAACAAAGATCATGTGGTTCGGTAAGAAGAATTTATAGATCGGCAGGTAAGGATGCTCTCGAGCGGATAGATGTTCTTTACAATTCGGCCATCAGATTTGCCACCAATGCTCCTTATAGGACACATCACTGCACTCTATACTCCTCTGTAAACTGGCTATCTCTGTATACCCAACGCGAGACCCACTGGTTGATGCTTATTTATAAAACCCTCTTAGGCCTCACTCCCCATATCTGAGATATCTACTGCAACCATCATCCTCCTCATACAACACCCGTTCTGCCAGTCACATTCTGTTAAAGATCCCCAAAGCACACACATCCCTGAGTTGCTCCTCTTTTCAGTTCGATGCAGCTAGCGACTTGAACGAGCTACAAAAAACGCCCAAACTATACAGTCTACTTTCAAAGACTCAATCATGGACATTCTTACTGACACTTGTGGCTGCTTCCCATGATGTATTGTTGTCAGCATGATAATCATGCATATAGTATTAGAATTAAAATGTAATGTGAAATGCACTCATAACTTATGACATAAGCTTTGTCTGGGCCTGCTAGCCAGGAAATCTAAGTGCAGACTGAGCAGAGCATTGCCTTCTGGGAGTTGAAATACACTAGGCTATCGCTGACCAAAAAAAAATCTTGGTCGACTGAAAGTCGTCTGTTATTTCGACCAATCGATCGGTCAACATTTTTAAACGTGTATTTTTCCATATAGGGTGTGTCTATATGTGTTTTAATAAAATCAACTATATATGCATTGAGCTTGTCTGATGCTTTAAGCTCACTGTTTAATGAAATAAGACACAAATGATAACCAGAAGAAGAAAAAAACGTAACCTGTCCCAACCATCCTCCTCCCACTCAACTGGCTTTCCCAGATTCTGCCTTTACTCTCCTTAAGTTGCTGGTAATGGGCTACATAAGGAGTCTGCAAACATTCTGATGTGGAATGCCAATTTATCTTACTATTTCTACTGATCTGCGTGGCATTTATGGTTTTCAAATGCACATTTTCGTGGAAAAGTTTCATTTGATTTATAATAATGTCTTTGTATCGCAAAAGCATTGTCATGTGGTTAATCAAAATTCTATCCAAATCTAAATGAAAGTGATATAAACATAAAACATAACTCCTATTGCCATTGCCAACTATGTAAAAATAGCCTATAAAGTCAAAAAAATAATAATAATCTGCCTGTAGGTAGAAGATATCCTGATAAAAATGTATATCCCATTAATCACATTGGCTACACATGGCCTGTCTGCAACGAACTTGAAACATTGTATCAACTATTATTTTGAGTCTGGCCTGAAACGCCTTGCAACATTGTATGAAATATTCTGGGCCCTCAGAGTTTCCCAAGCCAGTGAGCTTGGGACAGACACAGCTGAAGGCTAGTTGCGCAAGAAGAAATCAGGTAGGCTATTTTATGATGTTTCCACTGGATCAGAGCATTACATTTTTCCTTTTCATACTAAGTGGTTATCGAAAGGGAGAGAGCTGGAAAGATTTTTCAAATAGATTGAGGAATTATTGTAATTCTCAATGGATGTGTGCCTGCTGTTTCAGGTGAAGAAAACAGTTTGAGAAGCCCCAGAGCTCATTAGTGGTGGTTCATTAAGCCAATCAGAAATACTATCAGATCCCCAAATGGGCACATTTATATGCCAACATTTGCACGCAGGCCAGGTAACTTATAGGCCTACTCCTATGCGTAATCAAGTGCGCGTCCTTACTCAACATTGACAGGAGTGCTCCAAACGAAAGACAATGACTAAATTGACAAAACTTGTAAATGGAATGAAATAAACCAAAACTTGTAGGTTGTGGTAGGTTATGCGCTCAGCAAACAAAGTGTCCACTCCGACAATGAGAACAGTAAAAGACTGGAATAATAATATATTGAATTCATTAACAGACACTACCTTAACCAAATAAACATTGGAGATTAGAAATGATAGGAATTAACTGTAAATGTACTACTGGTGATATACTGTATGTAATGGGGAATTGATAGACACTAACAATCAAATGCAAACAATAAACACAATAAAGTTAAGAAACAACGAATGTGCACAAATTGTCAGGAGAGAGCGCCTTCTGAAGAAAGACGTACATCGTGCAGCCACACTCCCCTTCTTCATGGACTGTACTATCCCCGTGGCCTCAGCATTTAAATCATTGTGGTTAATCAAAATTCTATCCAAATCTAAATTAAAGTGATACAAACATGAAACGTAACTCCTATTGCCATTGCCAACTATTTAAAAATGGCCTATAAAGTAAAAAAATAAAAACATTTCTGCCTGTAGGTAGAAAATATCCTGATAAAAATTAATATCCCATATCCCTCTGCATATGGGGTGGCAGGTAGCCTAGTGGTTCGAGCATTGGGCCAGTACCCAAAAGGTTGCTGGATCAAATCCCCGAGCTGACAAGGCAGTTAACCCACTGTTCCCTGGTAGGCTGTCATTGTAAATAAGAATTTGTTTTTAAACGACTTGCCTAGTTAAATTGAATATATTTATTTTATATATACACTACCATTCAAAAGTTTGGGCTCACATAGAAATGTCCTTGTTTTTGAAAGAAAAGCAACTTTTTTGTCCATTAAAATAACTTCAAATTGATCAGAAATACAGTGTAGACATTGTTAATGTTGTAAATGACTATTGTAGCTGGATTTTTTTAATGGAATATCTACATTGGTGTACAGAGGCCCATTATCAGTAACCATCACTCCTGTGTTCCAAAAGCACGTTGTGTTAGCTAATCCAAGTTTATCATTTTAAAAGGCTAATTGATCATTAGAAAACCGTTTTGCAATTATGTTAACACAGCAGAACTGTTGTCTTGATTAAAGAAGCAATGAAACGGGGCTTCTTTAGACTAATTGAGAATCTGGAGCATCAGCATTTGTGGGTTCGATTACAGGCTCAAACTGGCCAGAAACGAAGACCTTTCTTCTGAAACTCATCAGTCTATTCTTGTTCTGAGAAATTAAGGCTATTCCATGTGAGAAATTGCTAAGAAACTGAAGATCTCGTACAATGCTGTGTACTACTCCCTTCACAGAACAGCGCAAACTGGCCCTAACCAGAATAGAAAGAGGAGTGGGAGGCCCCGGTGCACAACTGAGCTAGAGGACAAGTACATTGGAGTGTCTAGTTTGAGAAAGAGATGCCTCACAAGTCCTCAACTGGCAGCTTCATGAAATAGTATCCACAAAACACCAGTCTCAATATCAACAGTGAAGAGGCGACTCCAGGATGCTGGCCTTCTAGGCAGAGTTCCGGTGTCTGTGTTCTTTTGCCCATCTTAATATTTTATTTTTATTGGCCAGTCTGAGATATGGCTTTTTCTTTGCAACTCTGCTTAGAAGGCCAGCATCCCGGAGTCGCCGCTTCACTGTTGACGTTGAGACTGGTGTTTTACGGATAATATTTAATGAAGCTGCCAGTTGAGGACTTGTGAGGCATCTCTTTCTCAAACTAGAATGCCAGTTTTATTCCTTCTTTAATAAGAAAAACAGTTTTCAGCTGTGCTAACATCATTGCAAAAGGGTTTTCTAATGATCAATTAGCCTTTTAAAATGATAAACTTGGATTTGCTAACACAACGTGCCATTGGAACACAGGAGTGATGGTTGCTGATAATGGGCCTCTTTACGCCTATGTAGATATTCCATAAAAAATCTGCCATTTCCAGCTACAATAGTGATTTCCAACATTAACAATGTCTACACTGTATTTCTGATCAATTTGATGTTATTTTAATGGACAATTATTTTTGAATTTCTTTCAAAAACAAGGACATTTCTAAGTGACCCCAAAATTTGAATGGTAGTGTATATATTTAATACTGCTCGATTAAAAAAAAATCTTGGTCGACCAAGAGCCTATCGACCAAACAATCGACCAGTGAAATTATTAGGGTCAACCCTAAAATGCACCCTGGGAATTGCAGTACACTGTAGACGAGGCCAATGCAGAAGCTTAACAAAATGACACAGTACAGGAATCGTGCAGTATGACTAACGACTAACAAAAATGATTTAAAACATCTAAATGTGTATCAAATCTTACAGTTGTGCATATACACTGAGTGTACAAAACACCTTCCTAATAGGGACACTGGCCCATATTGACTCCAATGCTTCCCACGGTTGTGTCAAGTTGACTGGATGTCCTCTAATTCAGAGGGGTTTGGTTAAATATGGAAGACACATTTCGTTTGAATGCATTCAGTTGTGCAACTGCCAAGGCATCCCCTTCCCCTTTCCTTTGGGTTATGGACCATTCTTAATACACACAGGAAACTGTTGAGCGTGGAAAACCCAGCAGCGTTGCGGTTCTTGACACAAACCGGAGTTCTTGACACAAACCGGTGCGCCTGGCACTCTTCTGCCATACCCCATACACATCTGTTGTCTTACCCATCCAGCCTCTGAATGGCACACATACACAATCGATGTCCCAATTGTCTCAAAGCATAAAAATCCTTTGTTAATCCGTCTCCTCCCCTTCATCTATACTGATTGAAGTGGTTTTAACAAGTGACATCAGTAAGGGATCATAGATTTCATATGGATTCACCTGGTCAGTCTATGTCATGGAAATAGTATGATGGCTACTGTATATGTCTAATGTGTCTGCCTGACAGTTTTATGATAAGCAATGATTGTCCCTTGGGGATAGAGGAATTTAATTTAATGTCTTATTGTGTGTGTCAATCAGTTGTCTTAAACCTGAGGTAGGTTTTGAGCATAAACTCCTCACTCTCATGGATTAAGACCTGTTACATGAAGAAAACATCAAAATTCTGCACAACAATTTTCATTGTGAGAAAATACAGGGCTACAGCATTTTTGTTTAGCTGACAGCGGATAGGTAAGACTGCACAACATGTGTGTACATTTTACAGGTTCAAAATACATTTGTATGGGATTTGCACAATGTGGCATTGGCAGCGTACATTTCAACATGGGCTCATCTGCAACATTGCATTTCCCCCATACTCTCGCTGCTGCGTGGGAGAGTGACAGAGCTTATGTTTATGCACTTTCAACAGCCTAGGCAAAAAACAGTGGAAATACCACACAGACAAGCAGAGAGAACCTTTGTTTTTTAGTTTCACATAAACTGTCATTCTATATCTGGAATTCAAAAAGGTACTAAGCACTAGAATTGACAGTTGAGGATTATAAAAGACATGGCGACTCCCTGCCTCCATCAAAAATAGCGTCACTCCATCGACTTTGGAAAAGAACAGGAATCTTATTCATGTATGCATAGTAGTGCCTTTCCAGTAGAGCCATATCGAGTGAGACTGCACACATATATTATCTGCTACTACCCCACCATCGGTCCTCTTCTACTGTAAGCTAAGTTCCACACAGCTGTAAGATCTGTGTTTGGCACACTTGACCGGAGCTCTTAATAGGGCCTCCTGATGGGATGAACCTGGAAAAGATTGTCCTATGGGGGATAACTCATTTGGCATGCTAATCCAGACATTAGATTCAGGCCGAGCTGTTCAATATGGGGATCTGTTGTTAGTCATAACAATCAAAAGGAAGGGGCATTGACAACAGGGACGACAGGCCTCAATGTATCCAAATGTAATGTGTATATCCCAAAAATAGATCTCTGTTATGTAATTACTGTGTATAAAAGTACAATTTACAGTGCCTTCAGAAAGTATTCGCACCCCTGGACTTTTTCCACATTGTGTGGTGTTACAGCCTGAATTTAAAATGAAAATTGAGACACAATACCCCTTAATGTCGAAGTGGAATTAGGTTTTTAGAGATGTTTATAAATGTATTACAAATTAAAAGCTAAAATGTCTTGAGTCAATAAGTATTAAACCCCTTTGTTATGGCGTGCCTAAATACATTCAGGAGTAAAAATTTGCTTAACAAGTCACATAATAATTTGCATGTACTCACTCTGTGTGCAATAATAGTGTTTAACATGATTTTGAATGGCTCTCTCAGCTCTGTACCCTACACAATTATCTGTAAGGTCCCTCAGTCGAGCAGTGAATTTCAAACACAGATTAAACCACAAAGAGCAGGGAGGTTTTCCAATCCCTCGCAAAGAAGGGCACCTATTGGTCGGTGGGTAAACATTAAAAAAAGCAGACAATGAATATCCCTTTGAGCATGGTGAAGTTATTAATTACACTTAATCAATACACCCAGTCACTACAAAGATATAGACGTACTTCCTAACTCAGTTGCTGGAGAGGAAGGAAACTCAGGGATTTCCCAATCAGGCCATTGGTGACTTTAAAACAGTTACATACTTTAATGGCTGTGATAGGAGAAAACTGAGGGTGGATCAACAATATTGTAGTTACTCCAAAATATTAACCTAATTGACAGAGTGAAACGAAGGAAGCCTGTACAGAATAAAAATATTCCAAAACATGCATCCTGTTTGCAACAAGGCACTAAAGTAATACTGCAAAGAATGTGGCCAAGCAATTCACATTTTTAGACCTGAATACAAAGTGTTATGTTTGGGGCAAATCCATTATGACACATTACGGAGTACCACTCTCCATAATTTCAAGCATAGTGGTGGCTGCATATGTTATGGGTATGCTTGTAATCGTAAGGACTGGGGAGTTTTTCAGGATAAATAAACGAAATGGAGCTAAGCACAAGCAAAATCCTAGAAGAAAACCAGTCTGCTTTCCATCAGACACTGGGACATGAATTCACCTTTAGGTAGGACAATAACCTCAAGGCCAAATCTACCATGGAGTTGCTCTTAGAGACTTACCCCAAAAGACTCACAGCTGTAATTTCTGCCAAAGGCGCTTCTACAAAGTATTGACTAAGGGGTGTGAATACTTATGTACATAAGATATTTCTGTATTTCATTTTCAATATATTAGCAAAAATAATAATTATAACATGTTTTCACTTAGTCATTATGGGGTATTGTGTGTAGATGGGTGAGAGAAAATGTTTTATTTCATCCATTTTGAATTCAGGCTGTAACACAGCAAAATGTGGAATAAGTCAAGGGGTATGAATACTTTCTGAAGGCACTGTATGTACGATGTATGTAAAATGCATATGTAATAAATAAGCTATAAAACCTAAAAAGACAGGCCTAAACATTAGGTTGTCATACTCAATATCGGTTAGCATTACACGCCACAATACTATGGGCCAAGACCATGTCTGTAACGGTCCTGACCTGTTTTATGTTGTTTTTGTATGTGTTCATGGTCAGGGCATGTGTTTTGGGTGGGCAGTCTATGTTATCTGTTTCTATGTTGGTTTTGGTTGCCTGGTATGGCTCTTAATTAGAGGCAGGTGTTTTGCGTTCTCCTCTAATTAAGAGTCATATTTAGGTAGGGTGTTCTCACTGTTTGTTTGTGGGTGATTGTCTTCCGTATCTGTGTTATGTCTTGCACCATACGGGACTGTTCGGTTGTTCGTGTCGTTTCGATGTAGTCTGTTCCTGTCCGTAAGTGTTACGTTTAGTTATGTAAGTTTATGTTCAGGTTTCGTCTACTTCGTTTTCTTGTTTTGTATTTTTGAAAGTGTTTTGTTTTTTTCGTGTTGCCATCATTCGTTTTCAAATAAAGAGATGGCTTATTTCCCTACTGCTGCATTTTGGTCTGATGATCCTTCTCTCCTCTCCTCATCCGAGGATGAGGAGAGCACCAGCCCTTACAGAATCACCCACCAAATTAGGACCAAGCGGCAAGGGAAAGCTCGACAGGGCAACAAGGACTCCTGGACTTGGGACGAAATATTGGACGGGAGAGGTCCATGGGCACAGCCGGGAGAATATCGCTGTCCCAAAGCTGAGCTGGAGGCACTGAGGAGAGTAGAGGCTACCGGAGAGAGGAACCGGAGTTATGAGGGAACGCGTCTGGCACGGAAGCCCAAAAAGCCCGTAAGTAACACCCAAAAATTTCTTGGGGGGGGGAGGCTAAGAGGTAGTGGGCCAAGGGCAGGTAGGAGACCTGCGCCCACTTCCCAGGCTTACCGTGGAGAGCGGGAGTACGGGCAGGCGCCGTGTTACGCAGTAGAGCGCACGGTGTCTCCTGTACGAGTGCATAGCCCAGTGCGGGTTATTCCACCTCCCCGCACTGGCAGGGCTAGATTGGGTATTGAGCCAGGTGTCATGAGGCCGGCTCAACGCGTCTGGTCTCCAGTGCGTCTCCTCGGGCCGGCATACATGGCACCTGCCTTACGCATGGTTTCCCCGGTTCGCCTACATAGCCCGGTGCGGGTTATTCCACCTCCCCGCACTGGTCGGGCAACCGGGAGTATTCAACCAGGTAAGGTTGGGCAGGCTCAATGCTCAAGAGTGCCAGTACGCCTCCACGGTCCGGTATTTCCGGCGCCACCTCCCCGCCCCAGCCTAGTACCTACAGTGCCTACACTACGCACTAGGCTATCAGTGCGTCTCCTGAGCCCAGTTCCTCCTCCACGCACTCTCTCTGTAGTGCGTGTATCTAGTTCGGTGCCTCCAGTTCCGGCACCACGCACAAAGCCTCCTGTGCGTCTCCAGAGCCCTGTACACACTGTATCTTCTCCCCCTACTAATCCTGATGTGCTTGTCCTCAGCCCGGTGTCACCAGTGCCGGTACCTCGCATCAGGTATAGAGTGGGCTTTGAGAGTACAGTGTGCCCTGTCCCTGCTCCCCGCACTAGTAGGAAGGTGCTTATCCTTAGCCCGGTGCCTCCAGTTCCGGCACCACGCACCAGGTCTACAGTGCGCCGTATCCGGCCAGAGCCATCCGTCTCCCCAGCGCCATCTGAGCCATCCGTCTCCCCAGCGCCATCTGAGCCATCCGTCTCCCCAGCGCCATCTGAGCCATCCGTCTCCCCAGCGCCATCTGAGCCATCCGTCTCCCCAGCGCCATCTGAGCCATCCGTCTCCCCAGCGCCATCTGAGCCATCCGTCTCCCCAGCGCCATCTGAGCCATCCGTCTCCCCAGCGCCGTCTGAGCCATCCGTCTGCCATGAGCCTGCAAAGCCGCCCGTCTGCCATGAGCCTGCAAAGCCGCCCGTCTGCCATGAGCCTACAGAGCCGTCCGCCAGACAGGAGCCGCTAGAGCCGCCCGCCAGACAGGAGCCGCTAGAGCCGCCCGCCAGACAGGATCTGCCAGAGCCGCCAACCAGACAGGATCTGCCAGAGCCGCCAACCAGACAGGATCTGCCAGAGCCGCCAACCAGACAGGATCTGCCAGAGCCGCCAGCGAGCCATGAGCAGCCAGAGCCGTCAGAGAGCCATGAGCGTCGAGAGCCGTCAGCCCGCCATGAGCGTCGAGAGCCGTCAGCCCGCCATGAGCGTCGAGAGCCGTCAGCCCGCCATGAGCGTCGAGAGCCGTCAGCCCGCCATGAGCGTCGAGAGCCGTCAGCCCGCCATGAGCGTCGAGAGCCGTCAGCCTGCCATGAGCGTCGAGAGCCGTCAGCCTGCCATGAGCGTCGAGAGCCGTTCAGTCAGGATCTGCCTGAGTATATCAGCCGGGACCTGCCCCTTGTCCCGGTGCTGCCCCTTGTCCCGGTGCTGCCCCTTGTCCCGGTGCTGCCCCTTGTCCCGGTGCTGCCCCTTGTCCCGGTGCTGCCCCTTGTCCCGGTGCTGCCCCTTGTCCCGGTGCTGCCCCTTGTCCCGGTGCTGCCCCTTGTCCCGGTGCTGCCCCTTGTCCCGGTGCTGCCCCTTGTCCCGGTGCTGCCCCTTCTCCTGGTGCTGGCCGTTTATTTAGGGGATGTGAGTTTTAGGGTGGTCATTGGGAGGGGTAGACAGAAGCGTTGGGTGACTATGGTGGTGTGGGGACAGCGTCCAGAGCCGGAGCCACCACCGTGGTCAACTGCCCACCCAGACCCTCCCCTGGACTTTGTGCTGGTGCGCCCGGCGTTCGCACCTTGAGGGGGGGGTTCTGTAACGGTCCTGACCTGTTTTATGTTGTTTTTGTATGTGTTCATGGTCAGGGCATGTGTTTTGGGTGGGCAGTCTATGTTATCTGTTTCTATGTTGGTTTTGGTTGCCTGGTATGGCTCTGTCACGATCGTGTGGGGGATTGACGGACCAAAATGCAGCAGTTGGAAAATAAGCCATCTTCTTTTATTAACACCACGAAGATGAACACGACACAAAACTCTATACAAACTAACAAAACAACAAAACGACCGTGAAGCTACAAACGTTGTGCACATACATAACAGGCTACAAACGTTCTACACAGACAATTACTCACAACCAATGAGAGCCTATGGCTACCCTAAATAAGGCTCCCAATCAGAGACAACCGAAATCAGCTGTCTCTAATTGGGAACTCATTCAGGCAACCATAGACTCTCCTAGATAACTAAACATACATAGACAACGCTAGACATCTACACTCAACACAAAACCATATACTACACCCCATAACCCCTTTACCATATAAACACCCAAAACCAACAAAACATAAACATTCCCCATGTCACACCCTGACCTAACTAAAATAATAAAGAAAACAAAGAATACTAAGGCCAGGGCGTGACATAACCCCCCCCTTGAGGCGCGAACTCCGGGCGCACCATACACAGTCTAGGGGAGGGTCTGGGTGGGCTTCCCTCCACGGTGGCGGCTCCGGCTCTGGTCGTGGTCCCCACTTCACCACAGTCCCTAACCACCTCCTTAGCTTCTTCAAAATGACCCCTCTCCACATTAATCCCATTGCATTAAGGGGGAGTTCCGGACTAAGGGACAGCTCCGGACTAAGGGACAGCTCCGGACTAAGGGACAGCTCCGGACTAAGGGCCAGTACCAGGGTAAGGGGCAGTACCAGGGTCAGGGGCAGTACCAGGGTAAGGGGCAGCACCAGGGTAAGGGGCAGCACCAAGGTAAGGGGCAGCACCAGGGTAAGGGGCAGCACCAGGGTAAGGGGCAGCACCAGGGTAAGGGGCAGCACCAGGGTAAGGGGCAGCTCCGGACTGAGGAATGGCAGCTCCGGACTGAGGAATGGCAGCTCTGGACTGAGGAATGGCAGCTCCGGACTGAGGGACTGCAGCTCCGGACTGAGGGACTGCAGCTCCAGACTGAGGGACTGCAGCTCCGGACTGAGGAACGGCCCATGGCTGGCTGACAGATCTGGCTGCTCATGGCTGGCTAACGGATCTGGCTGCTCATGGCTGGCTGACGGATCTGGCTGCTCATGGCTGGCTGACGGATCTGGCTGCTCATGGCTAGCTGACGGATCTGGCTGCTCATGGCTAGCTGACGGATCTGGCTGCTCATGGCTAGCTGACGGATCTGGCTGCTCATGGCTAGCTGACGGATCTGGCTGCTCATGGCTAGCTGACGGATCTGGCTGCTCATGGCTAGCTGACGGATCTGGCTGCTCATGGCTAGCTGACGGATCTGGCTGCTCATGGCTAGCTGACGGATCTGGCTGCTCATGGCTAGCTGACGGATCTGGCTGCTCATGGCTAGCTGACGGATCTGGCTGCTCATGGCTGGCTGACTGATCTGGCTGCTCCTGTCTGGTTGGCGGCTCTGGCAGATCCTGTCTGGTTGGCGGCTCTGGCAGATCCTGTCTGACGGACGGCTCTAGCGGCTCCTGTCTGGCTGGCGGCTCTAGCGGCTCCTGTCTGGCGGACGGCTCAGTGGGCTCATGGCAGACGGGCGGCTTTGCAGGCTCATGGCAGACGGGCGGCTTTGCAGGCTCATTGCAGACGGATAGCTCAGATGGCGCTGGGGAGACGGATGGCTCAGATGGCGCTGGGGAGACGGATGGCTCAGATGGCGCTGGGGAGACGAGCAGTTCAGTCATCGCTGTGCAGACGGCAGACTCCTGCCGGCTGAGGCGCACTGTAGGCCTGGTGCGTGGTGCCGGGACTGGTGGCACCGGGCTGGGGACACGCATCTCAGGGCTAGTGCGGGGAGCAGCAACAGGACGCACAGGACTCTGGGGACACACAGGAGGCTTGGTGCGTGGTTTAGACACTGGTGGTAAAGGGCTGGAGACACGCACCATATAGCTAGTGCGTGGAGGAGGCACTGGTGGTACTGGATTGGGGCGGGGAGGTGGCGCCGGAAATACCGGACCGTGCAGGCGTACTGGCTCCCTTGAACGCCGAGCCTGCCCAACCTTACCTGGTTGTATGCTCCCCGTCGCCTGACCAGTGCGGGGAGGTGGAATGACCCGCACCGGCCTATGTAGGCGAACCGGGGACACCATGCGTAAGGCTGGTGCCATGTACGCCGGCCCGAGGAGACGCACTGGTGACCAGATGCGTTGGGCCGGCTTCATGACATACGGCTCAACGCTCAGTCTAGCCCGGCCGATACGTGGAGCTGAAATGTACCGAACCGGGCTATGCACGTGTACAGGAGACACCGTGCGCTCTACTGCGTAACACGGTGTCTGCCCGTACTCTCGCTCTCCACGGTAAGTACAAGGAGTAGGCGCAGGTTTCCTACCTGACTTCGCCACACTCCCTTTAAGGCCCCCCCCAAGAAATTTTTGGGTTGTACTCACGGGTTTCCAGCCTTGTCTCCGTGCTGCCTCCTCATATCGCCTCCTCTCGGCTTTCGCTGCCTCCAGCTCTTCACGAGAGAGGCGATATTCTCCAGGTTGAGCCCAAGGTCCCTTTCCTTCCAATTCGTCCTCCCATCTCCAGAGATCCTGTGTAGGTAGGTCCTGTTGCCGCCTTCCATGCCGCTTGGTCCTATGGTGAGTAATTCTGTCACGATCGTGTGGGGGATTGACGGACCAAAATGCAGCAGTTGGAAAATAAGCCATCTTCTTTTATTAACACCACGAAGATGAACACGACACAAAACTCTATACAAACTAACAAAACAACAAAACGACCGTGAAGCTACAAACGTTGTGCACATACATAACAGGCTACAAACGTTCTACATAGACAATTACTCACAACCAATGAGAGCCTATGGCTACCCTAAATAAGGCTCCCAATCAGAGACAACCGAAATCAGCTGTCTCTAATTGGGAACTCATTCAGGCAACCATAGACTCTCCTAGATAACTAAACATACATAGACAACGCTAGACATCTACACTCAACACAAAACCATATACTACACCCCATAACCCCTTTACCATATAAACACCCAAAACCAACAAAACATAAACATTCCCCATGTCACACCCTGACCTAACTAAAATAATAAAGAAAACAAAGAATACTAAGGCCAGGGCGTGACAGGCTCTTAATTAGAGGCAGGTGTTTTGCGTTCTCCTCTAATTAAGAGTCATATTTAGGTAGGGTGTTCTCACTGTTTGTTTGTGGGTGATTGTCTTCCGTATCTGTGTTATGTCTTGCACCATACGGGACTGTTCGGTTGTTCGTGTCGTTTCGATGTAGTCTGTTCCTGTCCGTAAGTGTTACGTTTAGTTATGTAAGTTTATGTTCAGGTTTCGTCTACTTCGTTTTCTTGTTTTGTATTTTTGAAAGTGTTTTGTTTTTTTCGTGTTGCCATCATTCGTTTTCAAATAAAGAGATGGCTTATTTCCCTACTGCTGCATTTTGGTCTGATGATCCTTCTCTCCTCTCGTCGTCCGAGGATGAGGAGAGCACCAGCCCTTACAATGTCAAGCTCCATTTTTGATTGATTTAATCTTTTTAAGACCTTGACTCCAAACTCAAAATCACTTTTATGCAAATAGCTGGTCAATCATTATTCCACTGCCTAGTGACTCATTTGAATAAAGGTGTCAGCTAAATGGCATATATACATATAGCAGGAAAAACATTCACTGTCCAAAAAACGAGTTCCTAAAGCATAGTAAGAGTGAAACTCCGCTGTGTGACTCATTCTGAATATCATCAGTTTCCCAGAATGCTCCCCTTGTGTAAGAAAAACACCTCAGGCTGAAAGTAGACCTTATACATGGGGCTTAGCTTAAAAAACATCCATTCACACACACACAATTGCCTGTAAGTACTCTGGCTCCCTGTTGACCCACTGCATGCAGAGGCAAGGAAATTACAATTGGAAGAGTATGATCCCTTCGGAGCCCCCGATACCGCCCCAGCGGGGGTTGCCATTATACCAAATGGAAATAAGATTTACAATATTGCAGAGCCACGTTTGTGGTATGCAATTTCTCAACCAAGCACCTCCGCATATTCTCCAAACCAGATCACAGTGTGAGTGTAATCGCAGTCTGTTTAAGGTAATTACGATCGACTGAAAATAATGTCCGCGTCCATTTGCCGACTACATAAAGTTAAAGGTTAATGGCTTGAGTGTGATAAATATTTTTTTTTACAATCTTTTTACATCCTTTGGCTATGCCGCAGGATATTACTTTGTTACCCGTGCCCCTTTTCTGTTAGATAAAGTAGTGTTAGGAGTTGCAGAGCATTAACACAACGTGTTTTATGGTCTCTAGTTGAAGATGTTATTTCTATTTAGCAGCATGTATCTTGTCTTTAGTTGGTCTATCGGCAAGGGAAGAGAAATTCCAGAGGAACCCTTTCTGTTATTGGATGCAGTCTTGACATATACAGTTTTAACCTTTACCTTAGCATTTGTCAATAACTGTACAGGCTACTCCCACAGAGTGTGATCAGGAACTGCCTGTACATTTACAGACAGCTAGATATACTTTGTCTAGCCAACCTCTCTCTGTCAATTCGGCTCTCTCTAAAGATACCGTACACAGAACATCTCTTGACTACAATCCTGTTGCTAAGTGCCTCTTAACCTATGGAGGGTTGGTATCTGAGTGAGTGGTGTTTTATAGACAGTGAGTAGAGAGCCTGTTGGTGCAGTCAAATGAATATCGAAATGAGTTTAGCAGATCTCTCCCCATTTGGATTCGATCATGGGTGGCCAAGTGCTAATATAATGAGGAAGATCATTAATTTGATCTACCCACCACGGAGCAACTAAGTTGTTTCCACTAGATAAGACAGCCACAAAGTCAACATTGGCTATAATGTAAAAATTTATGAAATGTATTTGTTTTTTTGGTCTTATTTTAAGGTTAGGCATAAGGTTAGCAGTGTGATTAAGATTAGGGGTAAGGGTTAAGGTTAGGTTAAAAATCAGATATAAAAGGTCACAGGCAGCTGTTTTTATCCTAAAATCAAGTCAGTAAGTTCGTTGCATATACAAAAGTATGTGGACAGCCCTTCAAATTAGTGGGTTAGGCTATTTCAGCCAGACCCGTTGCTAACAAGTGTATATAATCAAGCACACCGCCATGCAATCTCCATAGACAAACATTGGCAGTAGAATGGCCTTACTGAAGAGCTCAGTGACTCATCGTGGCACCGTCATAGGATGCCACTTTTCCAACAAGTCAGTTTGTAAACTTTCAACCCTACCAGAGCTGCCCCGGTCAACTGTAAGTGCTGTTATTGTGAAGTGGAAACGTCTAGGAGGAACAACGACTCAACCGCAAAGTGGTAGGCCACACAAGCTTACAGAACGTGATCGTCGAGTGCTGAAGCACGTAGCGTGTAAAAATCATCTGTCCTCAGTTGCAACACTCACTACCGAGTTTCAAACCAGTTCAACTTTTCATCGGGAGCTTCATGAAATGGGTTACCTTGGCCGAGCAGCCGCACACAAGCCCGAGATCACCATGTGCAATTCAAATCGTCATCGATAAAATACAATTGTGTTTGTTGTCCGTAGCTAATCCCTGGCCATACCATAACTCCACAGCCACCATGGGGCACTCTGTTCTCAACGTTGACATCAGCAAACCGCTCGCCCACACAACACCATACACGTTGTCTGCGGTTGTGAGGCTGGTTGAACATACTGCCAAAATCTCTAAAATGACAGTGGAGGCGGCTTATGGTAGAGAAATTAACATGAAATTATCTGGCAGCAGCTCTTGTGGACATTCCTGCATGCCAATTGCACACTCCCACACTCAAAACATCTGTGGCATTGTGTTGTGTGACAAAATTCCACATTTTAGAGTGGCCTTTTATTGTCCCCGGCAAAAGGTAATAAGCTTTTTGTGCGTATGGAACATTTCTAGGAAATGTTATTTCAGCTCATGAATCATGGGACCAACACTTTACCTGTTGCGTTTATATTTTGTTCAGGATATATGGGAATGTCTGCTCAATCCAAAATAAAAACCAACTGATTGCAGCATTACCACAAAAATGGAGGAGGTACACTTGAAGTCGGAAGTTTACATACACTTAGGTTGGAGTCTAAAACTCTTTTTTCAACCACTCCACA
Organism: Salvelinus fontinalis; assembly: GCF_029448725.1. Taxonomy (NCBI): domain Eukaryota; kingdom Metazoa; phylum Chordata; class Actinopteri; order Salmoniformes; family Salmonidae; genus Salvelinus; species Salvelinus fontinalis. The sequence goes on from NC_074669.1 coordinate 10,953,149, forward strand.
AATTTCTTGTTAACAAACTATAGTTTTGGCAAGTCGGTTAGGATATCTACTTGATGCATGACACAAGTCATTTTTCCAACAATTGTTTATAGACAGATTATTTCACTTATAATTCACTGTATCACAATTCCAGTGGGTCAGAAGTGTACATACACTAAAATTGACTGTGCCTTTAAACCTCTTGGAAAATTCCAGGAAACGATGTCATGGCTTTAGAAGTTTCTGTTAGGCTACTTGACATAATTTGAGTCAATTGGAGGTGTACCTGTGGATGTGTTTCATGGCCTACCTTCAAACTCAGTGCCTCTTTGCTTGACACCATGGGAAAATCAAAAGAAATCAGCCAAGACCTACAATAAATTGTAGATCTCCACAAGTCTTGTTCATCCTTGGGAGCAATTTCCAAATGCCTGAAGGTACCACATTCATCTGTACAAACCATAGTATGCAAGTAGAAACACCATAGGACCATGCAGCCATCATACCGCTCAGGAAGGAGACATGTTCTGTCTCCTAGAGATGAACGATCTTTGGTGCGAAAAGTGCAAAATCAATCACAGAACAACAGCAAAGGACCTTGTGAAGATGCTGGAGAAAACAGGTACAAAAGTATCTATTTACACAGTAAAACGAGTCCTATATCGACATAACCTGAAAGGCCACCCAGAAAGGAAGAAGCCACTGCTCCAAAACCGCCATAAAAAAGCCAGACTATGGTCTGCAACTGCACATGGGGACAAAGATCGTACATTTTGGAGAATTGTCCTCTGGTCTGATGAAACAAAAATATAACTGTTTGGTCATAATGACCATCGTTATGTTTGGGGGAAAAAGGGGGAGGCTTGCAAGCCGAAGAACACCATCCCCACCGTGAAGCACGGGGGTGGCAGCATCATGCTGTGGGGTTGTTTTGCTGCAGGAGGGACTGGTGCACTTCAAAAAATAGATGGCATTATGAGGAAGAAAAAATATGTGGATATATTGAAGCAACATCTCAAGACATCAGTCAGGAAGTAAAAGCTTGGTCGCAAATATGTCTTCCAAGTGGACAATGACCCCAAGCATACTTCCAAAGTTGTGGGAAAATCGCTTAAGGACAACAAAGTCAAGATATTGGAGTGGCCATCACAAAGCCCTGACCTCAATCCTATAGAAAATGTGTGGGTAGAACTGAAAAAGCGTGTGCGAGCAAGAAGGCCTACACACCTGACTTAGTTACAGCAGCTCTGTCAGGAGGAATGGGCCAAAATTCACCCAACTTATTGTGAGAAGCTTGTGGAAGGCTACCCGAAACATTTGACCCAAGTTAAACAATTTAAAGGCAATGCTACCAAATACTAATTGAGTGTATGTAAACTTGTGACCCACTGGGAATGTGATTAAAGAAATAAAAGCTGAAATAAATCATTCTCTCTACTATCATTCTGACATTTCGCATTCTTAAAATAAAGTGGTGATCCTAACTGACCTAAGACAGTTAATTGTTACTAGGATTAAATGTCAGGAATAGAGAATAACTGAGTTTAAATGTATTTGGCTAAGGTGTTTGTAAACTTCCGTCTTCAACTGTAAGTGGAAGATGGAAAAGGTAGGGAACTTGTTTGTCTGCCATATATTAAATATACAAATTGTCTGAAAGGAACTGGCATGAATAGAAAAATATACCAGTTTCATTTGAGGATAAAAATGTTGACAGCTGCGCCATACAGGTTGCAAAATAAAATTGGAAGAGATTTTCGATGTACTGATTCCATGGCATATGTATGAACTGATACAAAGAACTACACTTGATTCAACACTTAAGAGTTTTTCAATTTAAATGAGTATAAAACATTCTTGCCACCAACGGAATGCTATATATATGGGGCATGCAACAATCTCAACTCTGTAGATTTCGCTGCGAAGGGACAAAATGTTACGCCCTGAACATAGTAAGCTGTTTTTTCTCTGTGTTGGTTGGGGCGTGATGGTGACTTGGGTGGGTTATCTAGGTGTATTTGTATGTCTATGGTGGCCTGATATGGTTCCCAATCAGAGGCAGCTGTTTATCGTTGTCTCTGATTGGGGATCATATTTAGGCAGCCATTTTCCTTTTGTGTGAGTGGGATCTTGTCTATGTCAAGTTGCCCGTCTGCACTATTTGTATTAGCTTCACATTTCGTCCGTTGACTTTGTTGTTTTTGTTCAGTGCTCATTCATTAAAAGAGAATGTACGCATACCACGCTGCGCCTTGGTCTCACTCATACGACGATCGTGACACAAAATCCCTAAATAAGCCATAGTCAGTCAATAAATAATATAATAATACTTGTAGGAAAGGTTTTCATCTTTAGCTCACAATCTGTGGATACTATACGATTAGAAAGATTCAAAATTAATGTAAAACATCACAGCACAATTGAAAAATACACGGCACATGGAAACCAAACGAGGGTGGTCTATGGTGATAGGTGGGATGGGCTGAGAGTGGTTGAGGGTTGCGATTTAAAGAGGTTATGTTTGGTAGTGTATTATTGTTACGGGATTGCTGTATAGCAAAGTACCATGTATGTAAAATGTATGTAAATGTAGCAGAAAAACTGTAAAAACAACAATTTTTATAATAATTTACCACCTGGTATGTCACCAGGAATGCCAAATCTCCATCCCACCATAACAGGCTGAGATTTCAGGTGGTCTTTCAAACAGCTCTTGCACTAAAAGGGCAATATCATCATTTTCACAGTATTAGTCCAACCTCATGGTGTGGAAATATATACAGTATAAAACACAGGAAATCACATTTGTGACTGCACTGGGCCTTTAAAAGGAGAAATTGTAGAAATAAGCAGGTTTAATATTTTGTGGCTGTGTTAACTAGTGACAACCCAAATAGGTGGTCTAATTGTGTTTACTTTTTTCCATTAAATTTCCTATCAATACCATTATGATACAAACTGCAGGCATCACTGTGGTTTTGACACTTCCTGAGGGGCTAACTAACCAACAAACAAGTATAAAAGTGACAATCTCATGAGAAACAAATGCATCCACACTCTCCCATCTAGTCAATTTAGTAACCGGAAGTATTTTTTTCTTCTCAATCTTTCCCAATCATTTGGGATTTGAGGATTTATAGCTGAATCTACACACACATTTCGGGAGTAGTCGACTGTAATGTTTATCGAGACATTTTGAGGTCTGAGATGTCTGATGAACGCTGTCTTGCCTTTGAAACATAGGGATCTGTTTTGATGGATCGGGAAGTGCCCTCAGTCAAGTACAAACCAAACTCGCATCCTGACTCCCACAGGAAAGAAGAACCTTAGGCAGAACCCCCCCCCCCCCCCCCCCCCCTAAAACTTGACATAAAAAAAACCCTATACTACCATCCACTCAAAGATGGATAAGTAGAGGAGACGTCTTCACAGTATGCTATTCAACCCTGATCTCTTAATTGAACTGGCACCATGCACCCTATTTCCACACTCACCCAAAATGAGTAGGCAGGCCCACACACACCCATACACACACACTTGCTGGAGGTTCTAGGAGGGTGTATTGATTAAGACTGCAGTGCGACACTGACACTGCTGGTAGTCTAATTCTATAATGGAAATTAGGGGGTGGCCATCACGCGTTTCCCTGCAAGATTAGTTATCCTGCACATCCACACACACACACATTGACACACATCCACACACACAGACACACATCCACATACACAGAGACACTTAATATACATGCACAAAGCCTTACACACACACACACAAACACACACACACATACGTACACAAAATTACACAGAGGTCTTAAAAACATAATCCTCTATACACTTTGTGATTGCTATTTGTGTGTACCAAAGCTTTCCCACTTGGTATCCTGGCCCAAGTCTTCTGCACTTTTATAAGAAGCTCAAAGGACAACCAGGGTGAAGGGTGGAAGTGTGACCAAAGGTGGCAACCCTGCAGAGAGCCGTATTGCTGCAGTGACCACCAGAAACATTCATTACCTAAAACGATTCAAAGCTAATCTTTCCTCCCATGGCTATGAATGAATCAATCAAGTTATTACTGCTCTTCCTAAAGGATATGTTCTAAAATATCACAAGGGCACCCAAAACAATAAAGTTATGATGAGGCATCTATGTTCCTCACTTACTGGGTTTAATTTAATTTGTGCTAGTCTACTATTCGTTATTTCCCGTGAAGATACATATTCAGCAAAACAGAATATCATCAGAGGTTTAGACAAAGGTTGGTTCTGCAGAGAAGAACAATGCAGCAATTCTATGCACCACCACACCACTGATCCTGTTATAATTATCTTCACATGTCCTTACTTTAGCACTGAATCTACCCTAGTCTCTGTTCAGCTAATACTGGGACTAGGGTGACCACATGTATTATACCCAAATGTGGGACAAAGGGATGATTTTGTGGGACAGTGTAGCATACATGAATACAACAAAAATCCCCCTCCGGCTTCATTGAACAAGCTAATTGAAGCGTGCCGATGGACTTTTGCTTCGAGCAAAATTTGGTCAAGCAAAAACAACAGACTAAATGTGTGGCTGTTTTATGAAAATCTGGGAATATTTGGCCAAGGAAACATTTCTGGTTGGTCTCAGGGAATATAAAGCAGTTAGGAAGGGAGACTGAAAACTTGATTAAGTGAAGTAGTCTAGCAGCAAATATGTTTAATGAGCAACTAATGAGCATGGAGAGCCTAACAAGTGTGACAAAATCACCTTAGGCCTATATATTTTCAGTCTAATATGGCTATTTACTTACTTCTGTAGCTCTTCATCAGAAACACGCTTTTGTAAGTAGTTATCTGTTCTCTCCAAGTTTAGCTGGAATTTCGACTGAAAGGATTTGACAAATGTGATTGGTTGACGATATGACATTGTTCTACGTCTCGTCTTGCGGTGCACAGAATATCAGATCTCAACAATGATTGGAAAAGTGTTTAACATCACCAGTACCACATCCTTATGATATATATCTTGTCAAAAGTGCAAAGTGACTGCAAAAGAGACAGGTTGGAATGTCTGACTGAAATATGGGACAAATCAAACCTTTTTTGCAAATTAGTGGTGTTTGAATTTGTTGATAAAATGCCCTGCATAATTTAGAGCTAATTTTAGATAGCTCTTGTTGGTAACCCCTTCTCTCCTCATTAGCCAAGTATGACTTGGCTCTTCAGCTAAAGATGAATCATGTAACTCATTACAGATTTAGTGCAGGATATTTTTGTCACAATGGTCCGTACCCTAATAGAACCTTCCGGATATATAGTTTGTCTTAATTATTTCCATACACTGGGATAATACACTGAACAAAAATATAAACGCAACATGCCTCAATTTCAAAGATTTTACTGTTCACGCATGGAAATCAGTCAATTGAAATTAATTCATTAGGTCTTAATCTATGGATTTCACATGAAAAAAGGAGGGGCGTGGATCAGATGACCAGTCATTATCTGGTGTGACCACCATTTGCCTCATTCAGTTCAACACACCTCCTTCGTATAGAGTTGATCAGGCTAATGATTGTGGTCTGTGGAATGTTGTCACACTCCTCTTCAACGGCTTTGCGAAGTTGCTGGATATTGGCGGGAACTGGAAAATGCTGTCATATATGTCGATCAAGAGCATCCCAAACATGCTCAATGGTTGACATGTCTGGTGAATATGCAGGCCATGGAAGAACTGGGAGATTTTCAGCTTCCAGGAGTTGTGTACAAATCCTTGTGACATGGGGCCATGCATTATCATGCTGAAACATGAGGTGATTGCGGCAAATTAATAGCACAGCAATGAGCCTCATGATCTCGTCACGGTATCTCTGTGCATTCAAATAGACATCGATAAAATGCAATTGTGTTCGTGTCCATAGCTTATTCCTGTCCATACCACAACTCCACTGCCACCATGGGCCACTCTGTTCACAACGTTGACATCAGCAAACCACATACACATGGTCTGAGGTTGTGAGGCCGGTTGGATGTACTGCCAAATTCTCTAAAACGACGTTGGAGACGGTTTATGGTAGAGAAATGAACATTCAATTCTCTGGCAAAAGCTCTGGGGGATATTCCTCCAGTCAACATGCCAATGGCATTGTGTTGTATGACAAAACTGCACATTTTAGAGTGGCCTTTTATTGTCCCCAGCACAAGGTGCACCTGTGTAATGATCATGCTGTTTAAACAAATTTGAGGGAAATAAGCTTTTTGTGATATGGAAAATTTATGCAATCTTTTCTTTCAGCTCATGAAACATGGGACCATCACTTTACATGTTGCATATTTATTTTTGTTCAGTGTATTTCAAGGAGTAAAATTCCAATTGATAAATCATTAGTTTTGTCAGCGTTCCAGAATCTGTCATTGAGTGTCACATTGAAGACTTTTTTTCTGTCCTAATGACATAACCTTAATTTTGTTGTTTGAATGGAATGACTCATGTCCATCATCTCATCATCATCATCATTTGAACATCAGTTAAACGAAATCAAACCCCACAGAGCACACCCCAGGTCAGCCTCATTTGGGTCAGAAAGCTCAGAGGAGGGTCAGATACATGTTGACCGCACCACCTTCAGGTGCCAACAGGCTCACTGATCCATACACCATGAAGGCTCTCTGCCTAGTCACGTGCTGAGCACATCATCTTCAGTGACACTACCACAAAACTTCAAAGTTGTCCTGGATTAGCACCTTTTCTATTGTATACATTGTCCCAAAATCGAATTACACCTAATTACACAAATATAGTGCACAGTAAAACTGGATATATGTACATTATGGGTGATCACATCCATATGTTTTTGTACACTGGGAAGTAAGTAAGGATTTCATAACTCTATAGGGAGCCATTTTGAACTTCATTGTGGTTTTATCCTGCACAGACTGGTTGCGAGTTGAAACTTGATTAATTGAGGCAGTCGGTTTGGAATGACAGGTCAATGGGATCTCCCTTAGGCCTACATCCATTTAAACCACTACTACACCACCACTAAACACAGGACAACAAACCACAACCCCAATGGTAAAGGTTGGGATTGGGTGAAAGTGAATGCTGATTCCACAGCAGTACTTAGGGCAAAACAATTCTCTGGAGTGTTCCTCTTGTCTTGCGGATGAAGCTGTGCATATCCATTCCATTACTAAGACTGTAATTGGGTCAGCCCTCTGCACACGGATCAATAGCGAAGAAAGCATTCTTAGTCTGTTTCTGTGAGTAATGGAGTGTAAAATCAATGCTTCCATGCTCAGGATGTAACGCATTCTTCACCGGACATTAATATGGAGGTTTTTCTAAGACCTATATATCACCGGGAGGTGTTGGGTAGAAGACAAGTGTGTTGTGGGGGTTAAATTCGAACAAGTTGAAAGAGAATGTGTATCCCTTCAAAAACATGACATGTGGTTCACATAAGGTCTTGCACCCAGCAGATGGTTTACATCAGGTATTGCCAAACTGAGGGAAATGCCGTCGGGGGTAAGCCCCAAAAAATTGTTATTGACATAAAAAAAAAATTAAAAAAAATTACATTTAGTAAGGCCATAGAGACACATACCAGCTCTACTGGTAGTACTGCTACTACCAGCGGTACTACAACTGCACCTGTCGACGACACGACAAGTTGTTCTGCTTCCATGAGCAGATCCAATGCTAGCATCAGTAATTCTACATTTATTGTTAGCCCAGCTAGCATGGACACTGACAGTTGTGAATCTGATGCAGCCGAAGAGCTACTGCCCCCTTACCCGGGAAAGCACCGAACAACAGACAGGGACGTTGGACCATCGCAGAGGCGCAAATATGATGAGAACTACATTGATTTGGGGTTCACTTATATTGGGAGTAGTGTCTTTCCTCAGCCACAGTGTGTTATATGTGCAAAAGTACTATCTCACTACTCGATGAAACCGCCACTCTTGCGCAGACATTTAGAAACAAAACATGGCAATTTAAGAAATAAGCCACGGGAATTTTTTGAGCGAGAATTAAGATGACTTTCGAGTAGTAAGACATTAATAAGAAGGGGCTAGAAGCACCTTATATGGTGAGCTACCGAGTGGCCATACTATTTTGGAGGACTTAATTATTCCTGTTGCCGCGGATATGGCTGGGACAATGCTGGGGAAAAGGCAAAAAAACTATACAGACAATGACTTCATCAAACAGCACTGTTTCACAACGCATCAGTGACATGGCAGGAGATGTTTTGAAACAATTACTGCTTCGCATACAAGCCAGTGAATTCTATGCGTTACAGCTGGATGAGTCAACAGACATGGCGGGCCTGGCACCGCTCCTGGTAAATGTCCGTTACGTTTATGGGGGGTCAAATAAGGAAGACATTCTCTTCTGGAAACCAGGACAATATTTTTTAAGTACTTGGTCAGCTTTGTGACATCAAATGGACTTCGGTGGTCAAGATGTGTTGGTATCGGTACTGATGGCGCAAAAGCCATTACAGGGATACATAGTGGAGTGGTAACACGCGTGCAAGCAGTTGTACCCAGGAGGCGTCAGGAACACTGCAGAATCCACCGAGAGGCTCTTGCTGCATTGGGAATCACTTACAGCTTAAAAGATGTTTGACACTACAGGGAAAATGGTTAACTTTGTTAAAGCAAGGCCTCTGAACTCTCATGTATTTTCTGCACTATGCAATGTTATGGGCAGTGATGTATAACGCTTTTACAACATACAGAAGTGTGCTGGTTATCAAGGAGGAAAGTATTGACACGTTTTTTTGAATTGAGAGATAAGCTTAGTTTTCTTTACTGACCATAATTTCACTTGTCTGACCGTTTGCATGATGACGAGTTTCTCACACGACTGGCCTATCTGGGTGATGTGTTTTCTCGCCTGAATGATCTGAATCTAGGATTACAGGGACTCTCCGCAACTATGTTCAATGTGCGGGACAAAATTGAGGCTATGATTAAGAAGTTGGAGCTCTTCTCTGTCTGCATTAACAAGGACAACTCACAGGTCTTTCCATCATTGTATGCTTTTTTGTGTGCAAATGAACTCAAGCTTACGGTCAATATCAAATGTGATATAGCGAAGCACCTGAGTGAGTTGTGTGTGTAATTAGGTACTTTCCCGAAACAGATGACACAAACAACTGGACCCGTTATCCCTTTCATGCCCTGCCTCCAGTCCACTTACCGATAGCTGAACAAGAGAGCCTCATCGAAATTGCAACAAGTGGCTCTGTGAAAATTGAATTTAATCAGAAGCCACTGCCAGATTTGTGAATTGGGCTGCGCTCAGAGTATCCTGCTTTGGCAAATCATGCTGTTAAGACACTGATGCCCTTTGTAACCACGCACCTATGTGAGAGTGGATTCTCGGCCCTCACTAGCATGAAAACTAAATACAGGCACAGACAGTGTGTGGAAAATTATTTAAGAATGAGACTCTCTCTAACCCAACATTGCAGAGTTATGACAATCTTTTCAAGCACATAAATAGCACAATTCTTGATTATTATTATTATTTGTGCCCTGGTCCTAAAAGAGCTCTTTGTCACTTCCCACGAGCCAGGTTGTGACAAAAACTCACACTCATTCTTATAGGGTGTATATGTGGCAGGCTTACAATGATGACAAAAACAACATTTGAGAGTGCGCTGACCCTGGTGGTAGAGGGACACGCAGCTGGAGGTTGAATGTTTGAAGGGGAACGGGACTATAAAAAGTTTGGGAACCACTGGTTTACAAGACCCACTTTGTTAGGGCAGAACCTCTGTATGTAGCCAGTCAGGCCCTTCCTCTTCCCCGTTCTGACCTCTGATGCTACCTGCTTCTTCAAGCTATTCCATCTTAATTAATCAGACAAGTCATTGCTCATGCCACCGATTTAGGCCGAAGATTCAACCTCATTCAATATTTCCCGGTCCGGGTCATTCTCCACTGTCACCTTTTCTCCTCAAGCAGACTAGTGAATATGTATACTCTCCTCCATGTTGTTATATCGGTGACGACTACTGTATTAGATTAATGCAACATATCAATGCATGTCTATCTAATTTCAAACCTTCTATTTTTAGCTCCAGAACAGTTGCTTTCTCTATTACTAAGAAGGGAGAAAAAATATCAAGCTGTTTTGAGAGCAATATGCTGCAATATCAGTTCAATCACAGAAACATTAAGAATTTATATACATGGGAACAATATACCTCGTCAGGCTGACACTACATATTCCAACAACAACAACTATGTGCTAAATTACATCTCATTCACCTCTCTCTGGGAACCCAGACTCCATATCATAGTCAGTCGATTCGCATCAATGGTTTGACCTTTTCATGTGTCTACCACTGGTCAGTCGCTGACATTCAGACCTTCTGTTTGGAATACAAGAACCGTTGTAAACTCCTGCTTAAGACCAACCGATAGTTTCCAGCCCGCTAGAGTTAGTCAAATATATTTTAATAACACTGACTATATTCTAATGGGGTGTTGGCTAATTGAGCTTTATCTGCTTCAATAGTGAACCAACCAAGCACGCAGCCCAAATGTCTCTATGCCAGAGAAAAGGTGTCAACCCATCATTTTGAATTATTTCTAATACCAGCTGACGTAATGTGACAGGAAAATCCCTACATTTCTAACAAAAGCCCAGCCACTAGCTTGGAAAATAATTATTTAAATGAAAGCCTTTGCAGAATGTAGTCAAGATGACGCTCCACCACACCACAGCCTAGGGAAGCCCCATCTGCATTCCATTGTCAAAGGCAGCGGAACAAAGTCTGCTATGCGAACCAACAGAACCTTGAAGGGAAGACAAAAACACAATACATCTTTGACCTTTTCACAGCCTTTAGAGTAGGCTAGAACTAGATATTAAGCCTGAGTCAATCTTCAGCTTAACTAATATAGAGAGCATGGACTATGGAAAAAAAACAACATCCTATTTTAAATAGCAGAAACAGAATCCTCACCTTGAAGAGCCGTAGGATGTTGGCCACCATGATAGACACAGAGCTAGCCGCCGCCCCTATGACCCCCACCACCTTGTCCGGCTTGGCGAAGATGGGCGGGTCTCCGTTGGCGCAGCGCACATCTGAGCCGTCCCTCTCGATGAGTGCCTGGACGAAAGTCAGCGACTGCTCCAGGGCATAGGTGTCTCTAGAACAGGTGTCCAGGATGCGTGCCCCCAGTGTCACATTGGGGAGCAGCTCTGGGTCCTTGTTGATCAGGTCAATGGCAAACAGCATGGCCTCCAGCCTATGAATGCCCTTCTCCTTCTTCAGCTCCCCGCAGGGCACTCCTCTCTCGCCACGGGAGTGCACAGGGAATAGGCCGCCCAGCATGATGTCACCGTCCAGCCGGATGGAATGGGCGTACTCCTGCAGAGGCAGCTGGGGGTCCGGGGGCTTCTGAGTGGCAGAGGCCAACAGCCAGTAGCATTTGGTGGTCAGTAGGAAGAGGAAGCAGTGAAGGAAGAGGGAGGGGTGTTTGGACTCCCTGGCCATGGTGGTAGCAGTACGGGAGATAGTGGGTCAGGGGAGGTGGTGTAGTACTGGGAGGTCAGAGCAGCAGGCAGCTGGTGGGGGGTGGTGGGAACACAGGGTTGGGCCAACCGTGTGTGACCCTCCTCTCTAGATCAGGACAGGGTTAGGGAGGGCTACCTCTGGTTTCGAAGAGCTGCTGATGTATGTACCTGGCATCCCTGGGAAAGGGTTGTTGTTTGAGCAAGATAAGGAGGCTGGAGAGAAGAGAGGCTGAGTTTCTCACACTGACTGGACAGTGGGGATCTCTTTCCACAATCCTGGGTGTCTCATGCTCAAAAGACCCTGTTTGTGACGTGTGAGACAAAGAGGGAAAACAATCCATATGTTACACACTAGGGTTCAACTCTCTAATAGACACAGGCACATATCAATATACAGTATGTAGGTCACACGCCCACATATGCTATTTCTCTCTTCTCTCTCTTTCTCAAACACATAGGTGCACACACTATGTTCCCCTCTAATCAGGGACTGATTTAGACCTGGGACACCAGGTGGGTGCAATTAATTATCAGGTAGATCAGAAAACAAGAAGTACTCAGGAAGGATTTTAAATCAGTGGTGGAAAAAGTGCCCAATTGTCAAACTTGAGTAGAAGTAAAGATACTTTAAAAGAAAATGACTCAAGTAAAAGTGAAAGTCACCCAGAAAAATACTACTTGAGTAAAAGTCAAAAAGTATTTGGTTTTAAATACACTTGAGTATCAAAAGTAAATGTAATCGCTAAATTAGAAAGTATCAAAAGTAAAAGCAGAAATCATTTCAAATTCCTTATATTAAGCAAACCAGACAGCATGCTTTTCTTGATTTTTTTTCATTTAAGGATAGCCAGGGGCACACTCCAACACTCCAACAAACGAAGCATTTGTGTTTAGTGAGTCTGCCAGATCAGAAAAAGTAAGGATGACTGGGGATGTTCTCTTGATAAGTGCATGAATTAGACAATTTTCCTGTCCTGCTAAACATTCAAAATGTAACTAGTACTTTTGGGTGTCAAGGAAAATATACAGAGTAAAAAGTACATTATTTTCTTTAGGAATGTAGTGGAGTAAAAGTAAAAGTTGTCTGAAATAGAAATATTAAAGTAAAGTACACCACTGATTTTAATACCCTTTCACTGAAGCATGCATCCATGCACACTCAAGCAAGCAAGCACACACACACACACACACACAGACACAGACACAGACACAGACACACAAAGTGAGAGAGTAGAAGGACAGACACAACAAACATCCACATCACACAGCAGGGAATCTCCCTTTGAAAACTGTGAAATCTTCAAACATTGGCACTGTCACATCTGCATAAACTCTGTCTACAAAGCTGGGAATGTGCTTGATAAAAACATCAAAGAATTGTATTATCATGTAATAAGCTATTGCATTTGCAATGAGACTAATCCTTACCCTGATGTGAATTTAAATTACTGTGATATGTTTATTAGCATAATGCAAAGTTATACAGGAAGCTACATCAAAATGGACACAGCAGCATACCCTAGCCTAGAGCCTTACAGATGGTGTCGCACAATAAATAGCATCGACAATGACAGAACCAGTGTGTGTGTGTGTGTGTGTGTTTATGTTAACATGCGCTGGTTGCCTGCTGGCAAAATGAAAACATGCAGGTATTTTCTTCCTGTCTGCAGCTTTAGTTGCATTAGCTCTGCCAGTTTACTGTTAGTTTACTGAGTTTACTGTCAGCATTAATTTTCCATCTGAGAGGAAATACAGAACTTCTTAGCTCCCGTTGTTCCAGAACGAAGAGAGTGGCTTAATGACTTTTCTTTCACTATTGAGAGACATAACTCATTATCCACTCTTATTCACGACTAGGACTACTTTTTTGGTAAAAATTACATAAATTCTCTTCAGAGTGCCCCTCGTGATTAGTATGAAACATTTTTTGTTTTGAGCCTGATCAATTGAGGCATTACCAAAAAAAAGACTGTAGTTTTCAAACGGCAGTAAAAGTGCCTTAACTGTGGTATTTTGGACGCAGTAATTGCAGAATAACTGCAGTGTACTGTAGTTGAACTACAGTTATACCGCACTGTAACTGCAGTTGCACTGCAAAATTACTGTATAAAAAAAAAACATTCTTATTTTGGACGCAGTATTTGCAGCATACTACAGTTATACTGCACTCTAACTGCAATCTTTTTTCATAAGGGAGGCTCCATGGACATTACAATTGTGTGGCATAGGTGTTTAACAGCTTTGGCCCTTACACTGCTTGTTCCCATTCTTATCTTTTAACAAGATACCGATTGCAGCGAGTCACTCTTATCCAAAAGTGTAGCATGCCAGTGAGAAACAATAAGTAACTGGAGTTTGGAACTGACGACCAGCATTGGTCGAATTACTTACAAAAATAACTCCAGCTGAACAAAACAGTAAAATGTGTTACAGTTATAAAACAATTGATCTATAACTGTTTGAAAGACGCTCTGCACAAATGAAGCATGGCGATAACAACCTCATGTAGCATAGGCCTAAGCAGGCGCACATCTGGGCCGCATAAATCCCTGGTGAATTAAGCTATTGTTCTATGCTAGTAGCTTACTAATTAATGACGTCTATTCGGACTGAGTATTGAGAAAATTAGGCCTATTTGATTGATCTTTGAATTATTTTTTATTTAACCTTTATTTAACTAGGCAAGTTAGTTAAGAACAAATTCTTATTTACAATAGTGGTCTACCAGGGAACAGTGGGTTAACTGCCTTGTTGAGGAGCAGAACGACAGATTTTTACCTTGTCAGCTTGGGGATTCGATCCAGCAACCTTTCGGTTACTGGCTCTAACCACTAGGCTACCTGCCGCCCCAATAAAGACATGGTAGGCTAATACCTACAGGCCTGTGTGTAGGCTACTTTAAAGCCATGCGGCATCAACTCATAACCCATTACGTTTTCTTCAACCCAACCACTGAGACCCACTGTACGTCGTTATGGTTTAGATGGGTGGTCAGAATGAGTAGCACATGTCATTAAACGTCAGAGTGAAGTACAATGTGAAACTGCGCAGACGTATGTTCTTCTACAGCTAAGCTAGATACAGCATTGGCGACGAGGATGGCTGAACTCAGTTTACCCCCACCAGTGCCATTCCTTTCCATGCCTGGAAGGGAATAACTGGCTCGAAAGTTTAAACACTTATCTCGAAGCTCTGAACTTTTCTACAATCTCCGACAAGTGTAGGACAACACTGCGCCGTCACTGCCTCGGTGCAGAGGATTTTCAGAGCGCTTGGATGGGCTCCTACATCCAATGGTGCAGTCAGCCTCCTACGGAACCACTTCACCGGGACACCATCAGCCCGGTGAGTCAATTCAAAACTACATGGCTAATCTGAGTGACTTGTCTAGCTTTTGTAACAATGAGGCACTTCAGGACGAGATCCTCAGGGATCAGCTGATAAAGGGGATGTTATGTGAAAAGACAAGGGAGAAACTACTTTTGGAATCTGACAATTTACAACTTGATGGAGCAATTAAATCAGCACTCCAGGTGCATTGTAATGCTCTACTATGCTAACAGACAGCTCTGCAGCATACACTCGGCCCCCAGCCATTCTCACACAGCAGCTTCAGCCCGAGCAGGCACACTATAGCGATCGTGCGTTGCACACGCCCTGCCACACCGATAGCTGCATGGAAACAGCAGGCACACAGACAAACAAACCGACTTAGCTGGAGCAACTGTGGGGCTTGCTCTCACGATTCAATGGCTTCAAGTGCCCAGCCCGTGGAACGATATGCAAGAACTGTTCAAAAATACGATAACTTTGCGGAAGTGTGTCATTCTGCCCTTGCTACTAGCTCCGCCCTCATTCTCCTCTGACTCTCAACATGAACGCACTGAAATCCAAACTGTCTCCATCAATCATGTGTCATTCAAAACATGCAGCTGGGTGAGGTGGGTTTGTCTTTGCTACTGGATACAGGCGCTGCAGTGTCGTTGCTCAACCTTGCCACCTACAACAAGTTCTTCACTCACCAGCTACTCCAACAGTCCTCCACTGCCCTGTGTGGGTACGGTAGCTCCAAGATAGACATTGTGGGCACTCTCCAGGTCCCAGTGCACTACGTCACCAAGCACCTACCGTCATTCACATTTCACATTGCAAAGCGGGGAGCCAAACTCCTGGGGCTCGACCTCTTCACAGGCTTGGGGTTCACACTGAGAGAGGACAGTGGGTCAGCTATCCACCAGGTTACCTGCACATGGCAACAGAACAGGCCAGCTCTGTTTGATGGACTGGGCTGCCTCACAGCCTTTACGCAAAGGCCCTTAGTGAACCCGGACGTGTCCCCAGTCATGCAGCCCCTGTGGTGCAACCCCTTTGCATTGCGTGATGACGTCACAAAAGATCTCCAGTCGCAGTTGAAGGCGGACATCATTGAGCCAGTCAATGTTGCCCCTGGATTTCAAACGTGGTCATTGCAACCAAAAGTTAGGTGGAATCCAGACCTGTGTGAATCCCTGTGCTGTGAACAAGGCTGTTGTCCCGGATAGTAGTACCCGCTGAGGAGGTGACTGAACAATTTCACGGCTTCAGGGTCTTCATGAAGCTTGACCTGAGTCAGGGTTATATTCAGGTGTCCCTCCACCCAGCCAGCAGAGACCTCACGGCCTTCGTCACACACGCTGGTGTGTTCAGATACACATGCATCTCTGGTGGACTTAGCTCCGCCCCCAGCTGCTTCCAGGTGATGAGCACCATCCTCGCTGGAATATCCAGGGTAGCGGTCTATCTAGACGGCATCGTGATCCACAGCCAAGACCTCCACATCCATGACCAGCGACGCCACAAAGTATTCAGTGCTCTACTGCAGAACAACCTGACCCTGAATGGCGAAAAGTGCACCTTTACAGCTCCAGTCGTCGAGCTTGTGGGGTTCCGCCCTGTCGGCCAACGGGGTGGAACGCTTCAACCAAGCGCTGAAGAACCGCATCAGAGCACACCTGGTCCAGGGGTGCACGTTCCAAACCGCCCTGAACCAAACACTAGTGCACTACAGAGCATGAAAACACACAGCAACACAGGTCTCACCGGAATCTCTCATGCTTGGTCGTGAGATGGAACTGCCACTGGAAAGACTCAGAACACAGGGTGTGACAGCACCGACGACTAGGTGCACACAAGCAAAGCAGGCAGGCACCAGGCACCAAAGAGCAATGAAACGGCGCTTCGACAATGTACACAGAGTGAAGTAGCCGATCATCCAAGTGTCAGACAGGTTCCGAGTCTGTTGGTCTCAGCGGTGCAACAAAATGGTCTCATTTTGGACGGACCCCTTGCAGGTCAGTCGACATCTGGGGCTCGCCACCTTCATGCCGAGCAATGGATCACGCTGGCACGCCAGCCGCCTCAGAAAAGTCCCACTCCTCTCGCATTGGCCAGTATAACACAAACATACAGGCCAGAGACACACCTGATGAACCTCCTCCTGCACTACCACCTAAGCCTTAGCCTCTGTGGGCTCCCAAGGGCCAGAGCTACAAGCAGTGATGGCTTTAAGATCAGCCTATGCAGCCACTGACTAGAGGACTACCTTTCCTCCTTTAATACTTAGGTTCCGTTAGGTGTCTTAGTCAACCTTCAGGTTAACTGACTGAACTGTCTAGTTTTGGAGAGTCTTTGTTTACCTCTTCCATTTAAAGGTTCATGTTTTTTTGTTAGGCATCACTGGATTATTGCCCTATGGACATTTGTATATATGGTACCAGTCCCTGGTTTTAGAAAGGAGGGGGAAATGTTATGTATGGTACAACGTGTTCTGTATGTCATACTGTACGTTGTTATGGTTTAAGACAGTGTGCTGCTTTACATATGAATGGGTGGTCCGAATTAATGGCACATGTCATTAACCATCAGAGTGATGTACAATGTGAAACTGTGCAGACATGCCTTCTTCTACAGCAAAGAGAGATACATCCCTCATCAACTACAATATCTATGCACAGAGCATATACTTGGCTTTGAATGAAATAAAGCAACAACTTTGCAACCATCAGACAAAATGTTAAAACGCTTTAACTTGAAGATTTTACCCACAGGTGACGAGTAAGTAGCCTAGTTCATTTGTGACCTATATTGCAGTGCATTTATAGCCGGCAGTTCTACAAAGCAAATCTCATGCACAATTGCTCTAATTGCAGTCATCTAAATGTAAATAATTGTATCACCCAAGATTTTGATTGCACACTGCATGATTAGACTCCCCACCAATTTGCACTTATTATAAAGGTACAATGTGCCCAATTACCATGATTGATGAGAATTCTCCGGGATTTTTTTTATGAGATAGGCTACTTACTCCGTGGTCCATTTTAAGTTTACTGCTTTCTTCCTTTCAATCGATTTGGACTCAGTTGATGAAGACAGATGAAACATGCACAACGCACCGAAAATTCTTATGCCTGTCTAAATTAAATTGATCTTCAATGGATCACTTTCTTGACGATGTTTTTATATATATGTACCAGAAAGCCATGTCAAAAGTAACTCCTGAATTATTTATTTTACAGATCAAATGTGACTTTGTGTGAATGATTGGAAACATGAGCGCATCAGAAAACTGATATTCTCAATATCAAGTCTGTAGGCTATTACTAAAGAAAAAGAAAAAAAACATCTAAGAACATTAAATAACGAACATGACTCATATCACATTGTTTGAAAAAAAATCTACAATTAAGTAAGACTTACGCGCCGGTTACTGTGATCTGGTCCCTCGCGGTCTCACTGCCAAACCAAAGCTGCGCAAACCTGTGCTGTGCTCGTGGTGCTGAAAGAACAGCAGCATCGTGAAGGTGGCGCGAGCGCGACTCCGGGAAGATCTCAATTATATTCTTATTGCGTCCCTTCTCCTCGTCTCCTTCTCAAAACCCATTGGAGGAGAAGGTCAGAGGGGCGAGATCTCTGGCGTTCTCATCCAATGGGTTTTGAGAAGGAGACGAGGCGCGAGGACAGGAGGGAGGATGCGAGGAGAAATAAATTGAGAACTTCACTCCGTCTCTGTGGAATCACTAAATACTACCACACAGCGGTGGTTGGTTTCCAGGCTACCTAATGATTCTCTGATGGTTGTTAGTTGTTTCTGTAAATACTGAGCAGTTTATTTTAATTGTATTTTTCAAATCACCATAATCCTACCGATGATTACTGGAAGACGTGTGCGGGGACTATTTAGGATGAATTTAAATAATTCACGCTCAGAGTGGGCTTGCTTGGTTCAAACCAAGTGCATGGTCGCATGTTCCTTGCCTCAACACATGCATCTTATTTGGTGTGTCAACAATTTCAAAGTGTAATTTAAAGGAAGCGATACTGTTGGTGCGTCATGGCTAATGATGACAGCCTACAGAAGATGAAATAGTCTTATATGGCGTAATTTTCAAAGGGCATAACTTTCTAAAACTATATATAGGCTAGGATGATATAAGCAATCTAAAAGATGCTTGAGAATTATAGCCTACATGAGAGGTGATTCAGATCATTCAACATTCTTTCGGGAGAAATACTAAGAGAAAAACAAACCTATTTATTGCACACACTCTTTCAGACAGTGGACATGTCTTTTCAAAAGTAGGATAAAATGCCTAAGGCTCTACATAAAACAATATTCCCAGTGGGAAAATGTGCACAGCGGATGTTGAAAAGGGA
Source organism: Salvelinus fontinalis (assembly GCF_029448725.1). Lineage (NCBI taxonomy): Eukaryota > Metazoa > Chordata > Actinopteri > Salmoniformes > Salmonidae > Salvelinus > Salvelinus fontinalis. Next base: position 10,972,351 of record NC_074669.1, read on the forward strand.
GTTTTTGTTGACGACACCGTTGGGAAACACAGTCACATTGCGCCATCTCGTGGGCGCAAAATAGCCTAGTCGAGAGTGGCAGAATTTGTCTTTGGAAAAGACCAACGCCAACCGAACACCTGAAGCAGAAAAATACGATGGGTGTTTTTTAAATTTGATTTATTCCTCATGTCTTCCTCATTGGTAGGAAGAAGTTTGGGTACTACATTTTTTAAATATTACCTGACTCCTATAAATTAAAATAGCCAATTTGGCTGCAATCAATTAGCTTAATTGATCAGAGTTCAAATTATATTTCAACAAAATAATGTTTCAGGAATGCTAATCATGTATGTTACTAACAGAAACGATTTCAGAACAACCTGAACTGGTGGGTGTCCAAATCCTCTTTCTTGTGCTTTCAGAGGTGAAACAACCATTTTGCAATCTAGACTAATCATAACACACACTGATGGCAGGGAACTGCAGTTCCTTAACTGGAACAATTAAATCTTATAGACTCCATGGACAGGAGGGAGCTCACTAGTTCTTTCCCTGAGCTGCCAGCCATTGCAGTGTCAGCCTCACCTGCCCCGCAAGCCATCCCATAGCGTGTCCGTCTGGTGTCTGCCCCGCCAGCCTCCCCAGTGCCAGTCCGGCCTGCCAACGCCAGACCACAGAGGCGTGTGTCGGAGAAAATCCAGTGATTACAGATCAGGTCTGCTGTATTACCAGAGCTACTGGACGACAGATGGTAATATTACCCTCTGAGCCACAGTCCTTCAGTAGCACTGGGAGAGTCTTCCTATGTGGCCAACCTTCAGTCTGCCACCCAGCTAACGTAGGCAGAGATAACAGCTGTCACCCCCTGCCCATGCATCACCACAAAAATGGAGGAGGTACACTTGAAGTCGGAAATTTACATACATTTATGTTGGAGTCATTAAAACTCATTTTTCAACCACTCCACAAGTCATTTTGACCCAAGTCATTTTTCCAACAATTGTTTACAGACAGATTATTTCACTTAGAATTCACTGTATCACAATTCCAGTGGATCAGAAGATTACATACACTAAGTTGACTGTGCCTTTAAACAGCTTGGAAAATTCCAGAAAATTATGTCAAGGCTTTAGAAGCTTCTGATAGGCTAATTGACTTCATTTGAGTCAATTGGAGGTGTACCTTTGGATATATTTTAAGGCCTACCTTCAAACTCTTAAAATAAAGAGGTGATCCTAACTGACCTAAGACAGGGAATTTTTACTAGAATTAAATGTAAGGAATTGTGAAAAACTGAGTTCAAATGTATTTGGTTAAGATGTACATTAACTTCCGACTTCAACTGTATATACACCTTTTGCCCACCTGCACATCTCTCCCACTGGTCAGTACAGCAGAGTGGTCTGTGCTACCTGTAAAACTGGACGTACAGTTGGAAATCGGAAGCTTACATTCACCTTAGCCAAATACATTTAAAATCAGTTTCACAATTCCTGACATTTAATCCTAGTAAAAATGTCCCTGTCTTAGGTCAGTTAGGATCACCACTTTATTTTAAGAATGTGAAATGTTAGAATATTAGTGGAGAGAATTATTTATTTCAGCTTGTATTTCTTTCATCACATTCCCAGTGGGTCGCAAGTTTACATACACTCAATTAGTATTTGGTAGCATTGCCTTTAAATTGTTTAACTTGGGTCAAACGTTTCGGGTAGCCTTCCACAAGTTTCCCACAATAAGTTGGGTGAATTTTGGCCCATTCCTCCTGACAGAGCTCCTGTAACTAAGTCAGGTTTGTAGGCCTTCTTACCCGCACATGTTTTTCAGTTTTGCCCACACATTTTCAATAGGATTGAGGTCAGGGCTTTGTGATGGCCACTCCAATACCTTGACTTTGTTGTCCTTAAGCCATTTTGCCACAACTTTGGAAGTACGCTTGGGGTCATTGTCCATTTGGAAGACCCATTTGCGACCAAGCTTTAACTTCCTGACTGATGTCTTGAGATGTTGCTTCAATATATCCAAATAATTTTTCTGCCTCATGATGCCATCTATTTTGTGAAGAGCATCAGTCCCTCCTGCAGCAAAGCACCCAAACAACATGATGCTGCCACCCCCGTGCTTCACAGTTGGGATGGTGTTCTTCGGCTTGCAAGTCTCCCCCTTTTTCCTCCAAACATAACGATGGTCATTATGGCCAAACAGTTCTATTTTTGTTTCATCAGACTAGAGGACATTCCTCCAAAAAGTACGATCTTTGTCCCCATGTGCAGTTGCAAACCGTAGTCTGGCTTTTTTATGGAGGTTTTGGAGCAGTGGCTTTTTCCTTGCTGAGCGGCCTTTCAGGTTATGTCGATATGGAACTCGTTTTACTGTGGATATAGATACTTTTGTAGCCGTTTCTTCCAGCATCCTCACAAGTTCCTTTGCTGTTGTTCTGGGATTGATTAGCACTTTTCGCACCAAAGTACATTCACCTCTAGGACACAGAACATGTCTCCTTCGTGAGCGGTATGACGGCTGCGTGGTCCCATGGTGTTTATACTTGCATACTATTGTTTGTACAGATGAGCGTAGTACCTTCAGGCATTTGGAAATTGCTCCCAAGGGTGAACCAGACTTGTGGAGGTCTACAATGTTTTTTCTGAGGTCTTGGCTGATTTCTTTTGATTTTCACATGATGTCAAGCAAAGAGGCACTGAGTTTGAAGGTAGGCCTTGAAATACCTCCACAGGTACACCTCCAATTGACTCAAATGATGTCAATTAGCCTATTAGAAGCTTCTAAAGCCATGACATCGTTTCCTGTAATTTTCCAAGCTGTTTAAAGGCACAGTCAACTTAGTGTATGTAACTTCTGACCTATTGGAATTGTGATACAGTGAATTATAAGTGAAATAATCTTTCTGTAAACAATTGTTAGAAAAATGACTTGTGTCATGCGCAAAGTAGATGTCCTACCGACTTGCGAAAACTATAGTTTGTAAATTAACAAGAAATTTGTGGAGTGGTTGAAAATGAGTTTTAATGACTCCAACCTAAGTGTATGTAAACCTCCAACTTCAGCTGTATATATACTGGTTGGCCAGGGGCAGTCGATGATGCAACAGCAACAGTACATGATATATCACATTTATTATTTGAAATAAGCTATTTCCAAAGTCCCACTATTTAAAAATGTTACAAAGATAACACTGATTGACCAGGGATTAGAGTTCTCCCTCACAGCCTCAGTGAATATCACCTCTGGTACTGATAGACTGTGTTACATTTAACCTTCACACAAAACAAAATGCACATGTGAAAACCCACATTCATAATGTTTTCCTCACAAGGTACTTATTTGATTAGAATAGCCACATTTTATGAAGTTAATACTGGATTGTTGCCTATTTCATGAAGAGTGGTAATGACCTGCAAATGAGTTACTCATCCACCTTTTTATCTTTGAAGATATGAGTTAATAATTAAACCCTAAGGTACATGGTATCTACGTATATGTACTGAGCAAGCTGTTAAAGTAGCTGTTTGGACCGGACAAAATACCACTGTATACCGCTGTGTATAGCCTCGTTATTGTTATTCTTATTGTGTTACTTTTTATTATTTATTTTAATTTTAACCTACTTGGTAAATATTTTCTTCTTCTTGAACTGCACTGTTGGTTAAGGGCTTGTAAGTAAGCATTTCCCGGTAAAGTCTACACTTGTTGCACTTGGTGCATGTGACAAATAAAGTTAAAATTTGATTTGATATTCACCTAGGCACTCTATTGATGTTTTTAACCATTGCTCACGGGTCGGATGAGCAGTGACGGTTCACAACTTCAATGTAAAGGAGACCTATTAAGGTTGTCACTGTTTTTTGTGAAGAAGTCATGTGTCAGATGGGTGTGATTCCTGTGTTGACTGTAAAACCATGGAGAGCCCTCTTTGATGAGAAGTTCCATGTGGTTGTGGGGAACTTACCACCGACACAGGAGGTCACACTACATTCTTTACATCAGTCTGAAGACACAGACTACTGGGAGGCGTTTGGGCATTATGTCAGTGATGCTCAGGGAAGGGTCACAGGTGAGAGATATTATTTCCATTTATCTACTTAATTTCCTGTAGTTACTTCATTTTGCTACTTCATTTAGCTACTTCAACACCAGAAAAACATTTGTAAATGCACTATCGGATGTATTTGGGCCTGCACTGGAAACTCTTTCATTGATTTCATTCATTTAAAGGAATTACAGTGAAATAACAATATGATGGATTCTGTAAACTCAGACTTGTGTCATATTCACCATAACTATATAAAAAACCCTGTCACAAAATGCGTGTTTTTTTGCTACACAAGCCACACTTTTCGCCCTGTACTTTCAAGTAACTTTCAAGTAATTATGTCATTAATAGTCTTCAAGGATCCAAGTGTAGGGGGGACATATGAGGGTGTTGAGCCCATGGGTCTGTTGTGGAGCATGAGACCAATACTTGGCAGTAGACCGGAACTCAGGTAAACATGAGAATGAACATGAGGTTATTCTGACACTCAGGCCAACGCTAAAGTAGTTGGTAGTTTTGGAATACAAATTGTTTATACCTCTCGTAGGTTGAGAAAGAAGGAGGTCCACACTCCCATGGTGGTGCACATCTCTGTGTACAGGGGACACATGAGTCAGGGGTTCAGAGAGCAGGTGGCCCTGGCGAGTGTCGTCACAGAGCGCTGGTACATGGCCCCTGGAGTCCGCAGGGTCGACATCACAGAGGGAGGGGTCACAGGGACCCTGTTCCTGCCACCAGGTACACAATATGCTCTCAATAACTGAAGGTCACATTTTGGCCATTTTGTCTGGGTTCTCTTTAAGACCAGTAGAGGAATAATAAGTCCTAACAAATTACATTTTGAGTTCTGATATGTTGAATATATATATATATATATATATACACTTTTGACTGGTATAAGGCACAGGGTCAGTGGTAGAAATAAAGAATAATGTTTTTTTGATCATGTCATGCTGAAGGTCCCGGACCCTTCCCCGGAGTTTTAGACATGTGGGGAGGTAGTGGCGGCCTGGTGGAATATAGAGCGGCTCTCTTGGCATCCCACGGCTTTGCTGCCATGGCGCTACTTTACGTCTTCCCAGACCAAAATAAAAATGCTACCATTGGCTACCCTTACTTTGAGGTTTGTGTCTACCGTCTGCACCATTTTCATATAGAAATCATGGTTGACGCTCGGCCATTTATGTGTGTGTGTGTGTGTGTGTGTGTGTGTGTGTGTGTGTGTGCGTGTGCGTGTGTGTGCCTGCAAAATGGGAACTGCTCCAAATACATGTACTATGTTTTAAGAAGTTATTTTTAAGTCAGTCGGTAAGCTCTTATAAACAATAACTTGATAAACAATAACTTGCCTGACAAGTGACAGTCTGACAGACAATGCTACATAATGCCTGTGGTGAATGTTTGTTTGCTAGTTTGAATCCTTACCTTACACAATTAGTAACTGATTTATACCTTTGGAATCAGGTGAGAGGACTCTTTCACCATCTTTGAATGTGAATACTAACACGCACACCACTATGCTGTATCTCACGTCTGTGGGGCTGGGGGAAAAAACCATCTGCACGTCTTTCTTGATCCATTGTCTTGAGAAAACTTTAATAAATGCCTAAATGAGTAGTCACATGCTAATATCTTCTCAGGCTGCATTCAGACTACTGCAGGATCACCCTCTAGTGGCCGCTGACAGAATTGCGCTGCTTGGCCTTTCCCTTGGCGTTACAGTGGTTCTATCCATCACTGCTTACTCAGAAACTGTCAAAGTAAGTCCCTAAGAAACTCCTGCCCTGTCAGTTTGTTGATTTCCTGAATAAACATATGTGCATGCGCTTTACCCAAACCAAAATGTCCCCATCATACTCACCATCATTGAGTTGTGTTTAGGAAAATCACATGAATATCAGCGACAAAATGCATTTTTGCTTATCTGTCCCCAGTCAGTAATAAACAATGTATTCATGCAGTTTAATTAAATGTCTGTCTACTCCTTTTAGCCTAGATGTTGTGTGTGCATCAGTGGCAGCCATGCGTGTCGAATTGGAGCCACCCAGTCCGTTGAGGAAACATCTCAGGGTATACACAAGTGAGTCAATACCTTATGTTTACTTGTGTTTGTCTGTTTATAAAGTAGCCTAATGATTTTCAAGGAGAAAATCAGTACTATACTTTTGGCCATGCGTTTTCAGAAAATACGCAAAGGCCCGTACGGATGAGGAGAATCGCCTCATCTGGAGGGACGTTCTTCTACCTATTCCAGAAGATATAGACCTGAAAGTGGAAGTAAGATATCTGTTATGTACAGAAAGATCCTTCAGTCTGCTCTTGTTTGGATGATTGTAGCGAGGGAACTGTATCCCACACAGGAGGACAGGATGATAAGGACCTCTAAAAGATTACGCTGGAGAACTCAACCAATACTGAGAACAGTTTCACACTTTCTCCAGTCCTATCATGATCCTCCAGTATCTCACAAGATTGAGGGCTCAGAAGTATTGTTGCGTCTATCAATATTCAATGTTTTCCTAAATGACTATTAATCTGTTCAGTTCTGCTCCATTTTGTTTTATTCTGTCCTCAGATGGGGAGGATAACATGTCCTCTGCTGCTGGTTGTTGGACAAGATGATCAGAATTGGGCTGCTGTTGAATCAGCCGATGATGTGAGCTACGTCTGGTTTGCCTATGGAAAATATCATGCTTCATACATGCAGTTTAAAAAACCTCTTAAATGTAATGGCAAAATGTAGATTTCGGCCTAAATAGACATACCCAAAAGTAACTGCTATTCATGTGTAATTACATGATTCTGACATGGCAAAACGTGATATATTTGGAAAGAAAATATCTGGGAGATTATGAGGAAATTAGATAGATAGAAGATAGATAGGAGTTACATAGTTCAGAATAAACAAGATCAAGCACACACAAAATAACCATCTTTCATTGACAAGCTATACGTGAATTATTGATGCCCAGAGCTGGAAACACATCAGATGGCTTCCACAACATGTGAACAATATCAGATAAAAATGGGACTTATAGACCTAACAACTAGAAATGGGCAGATGTTTTAGTAAGTGGTTTCAGGTGTGGTCATGGGATGCTTCCAGTGTCCATAAACCTCTCCAAACTGGCATATGTCTGTAAATGAGATAATTCCAGTGCTATTACATATTTGAAATCCCTAAATGCTATTTTTCAGTATAAAAACACAATTTTTTACCATATCAACCTCACTCAAACACTGTGGGGGGTGTTATGGGGTACCCACGGGATATTCAAGTGTCCTTTCAACCTCTCCAAAGTGTCCGAATGTGGTAATTGCACTGTTTCTGCACACTGGATGTGCCCAAAAGTTGTTGTTTACTATAAAAACAAAATGTATAAAACACCAACCTCTCTCAAACATTGTGGTGGTGTCGGAGGACATACCGGGGATATTGATGCCTACAGCGCATAAACAAGCATCATATTTCTGATGCGCAAAGATATAGTTACTCGGTGGACATATGATGTTGCCATTAAGTCATACATCATCAGATAACATTGGCAGTAGGCTAGATTTGTTCCTAATTTGATATCCCCCTTGTAGCTACAGCCCAAACACAGACCAAATCGACGCTTACCTTGTAAGATGTTTGCTGTTTGGTGAAAACGACCCGGCTTTGGGTCCCGGCTTTGGGTGTGTATCAACGTTTATGCTTCACAATGCTGACAGGAATGTAGGTAGCAAACATCTTGAAATGAGCTCATCAGCACGGCCTGCCCTTATAAATGTGTATGCCCATATATGGTAGTAAGTCAAACCAAAGATTTGAAGGCATAGATCAATAGCCAAGATACTCAGCTTTCTGCAGACACCCTGCTTTTGCAGATAGGGGCTACCGTTCTCATACCAGACTGAATTGAATTAGAAAAATCTAATAGAGTCACCAAATATGGGGACTTTACATGTAAGAGGTTTTAAGTACAAGATATCAATTGATGAGATTAATTAATTAGTGCTAAACTCCATAATTTTCTCCTCAGATGAAGCAGATGATGGAGAGAGCAGGAAACAGTCACCTGCTGACCACTCTGTCCTACCCTGGAGCTGGTCACCTGATTGAACCTCCGTATGGTCCCAACTGCAGGGCTTGTACCTTTGTGTTGCAGCCAGGCCAACAGAGAGGTGCCTTTGCAGAGTCATTCATGCAGACAGACTATGCTTTTATAGTTCTTGTGCTCCTATAGGAGTCCCAATACATTCGTCTATTACCACAGGGCGATGCAACCTGTTGATCTAGCTCACCAGATGAAACTAGTCCACTAATGATCCTACAGTTCTAGGTTTTTCTTATGTTACTGGACCCAATTTTCATGTAGGTCTACATTTATACAGTCAGAAGAATATCATGTCTCAAATGTCTTAAATCTAAAGCAGTCATTCCAACTTGTTGCAGTGGTCATGCTGTTTGGAGGCCTAACCAAACCTCACGCCATTGCACAGGAAGACTCATGGGAGAAGATTCTAGGTTTTCTGCAAGAGCATCTCTGTCACAGTGTCAAACCCCATGTGCAGTCCAGATTGTGAGCATTGTCTTACGTCAGGTGGCGTCACTCCTACGCAACACTCGTCCCTCAACCGATCATTGCAGGTGGAATCATTGCTCTATCTGACATAAGACAATGGACTGTGAGGTAATTAACAATGGACACCATGCAGATCAGACAAAGAAATAAACAAAGATAACTGTTCCTGCCCAGATGCCTAATGATTACACCAAACTGTATCAATGGCCTTATTGTATGATGTAAGTTCTGATATGAATGCAATTTATTTAAGTATGTATTTTTTGGTATGTATTTTTCATTTGAACCATATGGTTTGATTAAAATGTGTTTGGTATTTGGTATTTTATTATTATATTATATTTATTATGTTGCAAAAGCAGCAGCTACTCTTCCTGGGGTCCACACAAAACATGAAACATAATACAGTATGACATAATACATCAATAGACAAGAACAGCTCAAGGACAGAACAAAAAAAATGATGTTCAAAGGCATACGTAGCCTACGTATCAATGCATACACACAAACTACCTAGGTCAAGTAGGGGGAGAAGCATTGTGCCATGAGTTGTTGCTTTATCTGATTTTTGGAACTAGGTTTGCTGAATATTTGAGCAATATGAGATGGAAGGAAGTTCCATGCAATTAGGGCTCTATTTGTTCTGGATTTCGGGACTGTGAAAAAAAACCTTGGGGATAAGTCTGTGTGTCAGAGCTGTGTGTAAGTTGACTGTACAAACAATTTGGGATTTTCAGCACATGAATGTTTCTTATAAAAAGAAGAAGTGATGCAGTCAGTCTCTCCTCAACTCTTAGCCAAGAGAGACTGGCATGCATAGTATTTATATCAGCCCTCTGATTACAATTAAGAGCAAAATGTGCCGCTCTGTTCTGGGCCAGCTGCAGCTTAACTAGGTCTTTCCTTGCAGCACTGGACCGAACAGCTGGACAATAATCAAGATTAGACTAAACTAGAGCCTGCAGAACTTGCTTTTTGGAAAGTGGTGTCAAAAAAGCAGAGCATCTCTTTATTATGGCCAATTATTACGAGCTTTATTACGACCTCTCCCCTTCTTTACAACCATTGAATCTATATGTTTTGACCATGACAGTTTACAATCTAAAGTAACACCAAGTAATTTAGTCTCCTCAACTTGTTCAACAGCCACACCTTTCGTTACCGCATTCAGCTGAGGTATAGAACTAAAGGAATGATTTGAACCAAATACAATGGTCTTAGTTTTAGAGATGCTCAGGACCAGTTTATTAGTGGCCACCCATTCCAAAACAGACTGCAACTCTTTATGGGTTTCAGTGACTGCATTAGCTGTGGTTGCTGATGTGTATATGGATGAATCATCAGCATACATGGACACGCATGCTTTGTTTAATGCCAGTGGCAGGTCATTGGTAAAAATATAAAAGAGTAGAGGGCCTAGAGAGCTGCCCTGCGGTGCACCACACTTTACATGTTTGACATTAGAGAAGCTTCCATTAAAGAAAATCCTTTGAGTTCTATCAGATAGATAGCTCTGAATCTGTCAGGATTTGGCCAGGATTGTTCCGGTTTTGGTCACTAGATGCCCCCATTGGGCTTTTTTGACCCTTTTGTTTTCTCTTATTTCCAGTTATTATTTTCACCTGTGCCTCGTTTCCCTTGTATGTAATTAAATCCTTAGTTTTCCCACAGTTCTTTGCTCTGTGTTTGAATGTTAGCACCCAGCCCCAGCCATGCTGTGAACTTTTGTTACTCCAGTTGGATTCTCTTGAGGTACTCTGTTTTTGTTCTCGTTTATTTATTTTTTAGATTTTTCTTTTGAGGTTTTTTCCCTGCTGATTTACCTTGTGTCTTGGAGGATATACCTTTTTTCTCTTGGATTTACTTTTGACGTTGTGGATTTATATTTAAAAAAAGTAAAAAGTACTTTCCTTTTTAATTTATTAAAACACCGTCTCAAGTACTGCTGTGTCTGCCTCATCTTCTGGGTTCTGCCGACTATTAGTGGCTCAGTTAGCTAAGTGACTGTTTCTCTCACCGGAGACCCAATTTCGTAACCAGGTCCTGACAGAATCCACGATATGGCAGAGGGTGAAAAGCCATAACACATGTTTTTTCAACAACAGGTTATGCTCAATAATATCAAAGGCTGCACTGAAATCTAACATTACAGCTCCCACAATCTTCTATTATCAATTTATTTCAACCACTCATCAGTCATTTGTGTCAGTGCAGTACATGTTGAGTGCCCTTCTCTATAAGCATGCTGAAAGTCTGTTGTTCATTTGTTTACAGAGAAATTGCATTGTATTTGGTCAAACACATTTTTTCCCAACAGTTTGCTAAGAGCTGGCAGCAAGCTTATAGGTCTGCTGTTAGAACCAGTGAAGGCCTCTTTGCCACTCTTGGGTAGTGGAATTACTTTGGCTTCCCTCCAGGCCTGAGGACAAAGAATTTCCTCTAGGCTCAGATTAAATATATGACAGGAGTGGCTATAGAGTCAGCTACCATCTTCAGTAGTCTTCCATCTCAGTTGTCAATGCCAGGAGGTTTGTCATTTATTGATCGATAACAATATTTTTTCCCACCTCTCTCATACTAACTTTACAAAATTAAAACTTGCAATGCTTTTCTTTCATTATTTGTTTTTTTTTTATGCATGAATACAATTGCTCACTGTTCGTTGTTGGAATTCCCTACTTAAGTTTGCCCACTTTGCATATGAAATAACCATTAAAATAATTGGCAACATCAAATGGTTTCGTGATGAATAAGCAATCTGATTCGATGAAAGATGGAGTTGAATTTGTCTTTCTGCCCATCATTTCATTAAACCCCTTAAGGATCCGCCCCTTTTTTTTCACCTAAAATAACATACCCAAATCTAACTGCCTGTAACTGTCCCGTGGAAGGGACACCGATCCCGAAGATGTTTTAATCACGTCAGACCAACAAATATTTTTAACATTATCCACATAAGAGTCACAGCAAAATCTTTTGTATGATCACTTTTACACACTATTTTAGGGCCAGCTGTTGGAACTTTGGCTTTCCTGGATATAGACACTATATTGTGATCACTGCATCCAATGGGTACAGATACAGTTTTTGAACAAAGTTCTACAGTATTCGTAAAAATGTGATCGATACATGTGGATGATCTTGTTCCTGTAGTGTTTGTAAACACTCTGGTAGGTTGATTAATATCCTGAACCAGATTGCAGGCACTGGTTACACTATGAAGTTTCTTCTTGAAGGGACAGCTTGATGAAAACCAATCAATATTCAGGTCCCCAAGAAAGTGTATGTGATGTAAACAGAGAGATCTACTATCAAGCATTTCACACACAGAACTGATGTCCTCTCTCAATGACTTACAGATTGCTGTCATCTTGCCGTTCTCCAGTTTTAACTCATCGAGCTGACCCCGGGAGAACTGCAAACTGTTCTTCAGGTCCGGGACCTCTCTGGTCGTCCATTCTTTTATTAGTAGAATCCACAAGTATTTGGACAAAACACTTGAAGCTATTTTCTTTTTGTGGTAACAACTGCTTGTAGGTCTCTTAGTGTTTGTTTAAAAGATCCTTCACGTGTGATAGAGAGACACCACTGTCCTCAACGGTACTCCCGCCAGCTTTGGTCTTTGTCATAGTAGCTAGCAACGTAGTTACGCTGTTACTCCTAGCAGTTCCAGACAAGGCAGGTCACGACGAAGACTGAAAACAACAAACATCAGGGATCTAGACAGCCACAAACTCAGGACAATCTGTGGTCCCAGCCACAAACCTGTTACATAATACACACATTTCAAATAAGTGTGCAGAATGACTAATTCAACTCCCATCTTTCATTGAATCAGAAGGCTCATTCACCAAAAACCTTTTTATATTGCCACTTATTTTAATGACCATTTCCTTTGCAAAGTGGGCAAACTCAGACATGAAATGCCAACAAACTATGAGTCGTCATATCTGTGCATAAAATACCAAATAATGAAAGAAAAGCATTGTACATTTTTATTCTGTAAAGTTTGTGTGGGTGTGGTGGGGAAATGATTGTTGTCCATCAATAATGAGACACTGCCTGGTATTGAAAACTTAGATGGAAAGCTACTGATGATGATAGCAGACTATATTGCCACTCCTGTTTGTCATATCTTTAATCTGAGCCTGGAGAAAAATGTTGTCCTCAGACCTGAGGGAAGCTAAAGTCATTCCGCTACCCAAGAATGGTAAAGCACCCTTCACTGGTTCTAACAGCCGACCTATCAGCTTGCTGCTGGCTCTTAGCAAACCTTTGGAAAAAATGGTGTTTGACCATATACAATGCTATTTATCTGTGAACAAATTAACAACAGACTTTCAGCATGTGTATAGAGAAGGGAACACATGTACTGCAGTGACACAAATGATTGTCTGAATGAAATTGATAATAAGAAGATTGTGGGAGCTTTATTGTTAGACAGTGCAGCCTTTGATACAGTATTACTGATCATAGTCTGTCATTGGCAAAACTTTCCTGATTAAAGAAGCAATAAAACTGGACTTCTTTAGACTAGTTGAGAATCTGGAGCATCAGCATTTGTGGGTTCGATTAAAGTCTCAAAACGGCCAGAAACAAAGAACTTTCTTCTGAAACTCGTCAGTCTATTCTTGTTCTGAAATATCAAGGCTATTCCATGTGAGAAATTGCCAAGAAACTGAAGATCTGAGCACGAGGACAAGTACATTAGAGTGTCTAGTTTGAGAAACAGACGCCTCACAAGTCCTCAACTGGCAGCTTCATTAAATAGTACCCACAAAACACCAGTCTCAACGTCAACAGTAAAGAGGCAATTCCGGGATGCTGGCCTTCTAGGCAGAGATGCAAAGAAAAATACATATCTGAGACTGGCCACTAAAAATAAAAGATTAAGATGGGCAAAAGAACACAGATACTGGACAGAGGAATATTGGAAAAAAGTTTTATGTACAGACGAATCTAAGTTTGAGGTTTCGGATCACAAAGAAGAACATTTGTGAGATGCAGAAAAAAGGAAAAGATGCTGGAGGAGTGCTTGACGCCATCTGTCAAGGAGGAGGAGGCAATGTGATGGTCTGGGGGTGCTTTGGTGGTGGTAAAGTGAGAGATTTGTACAGGGTAAAAGGGATCTTGAAGAAGGAAGGCTGTCACTTCATTTTGCAACACCATTCCATACCCTGTGGACGGCGCTTAATTGGAGCTAATTTCCTCCTACAACAGGACAATGACCCAAAGCACAGCTCCAAACTATGCAAGAACTATTTAGGGAAGAAGCAGTCAGCTGGTATTCTGTCTATAATGGAGTGGCCAACACAGTCACCGGATCTCAACCGTATTGAGCTGTTGTGGGAGCATCTTGACCGTATGGTACGTAGGAAGTGCCCATCAAGACAATCCAACTTGTGGGAGGTGCTTCAGGGAGCAAGGGGTGAAATCTCTTCAGATTACTTCAACAAATTGACAACTAGCCAAAGGTCTGCAAGGCTGTAATTGCTGCAAATAGAGAATTCTTTGACGAAAGCAAAGGACACAATTATTTAAATTAAAAATCAATATTTATAACCTTGTCAACGTCTTGACTATATTTCCTATTCATTTTGCAACTCATTTTCATGGAAAACAAGGATATTTCTAAGTGAGCTCAAACTTTTGAATGGTAGTGTATATACACTGCTCAAAAAAATAAAGGGAACACTTAAACAACACAATGTAACTCTAAGTCAATCACACTTCTGTGAAATCAAACTGTCCACTTAGGAAGCAACACTGATTGACAATAAATTTCACATGCGGTTGTGCAAATGGAATAGACAAAAGGTGGAAATTATAGGCAATTAGCAAGACACCCCCCAAAACAGGAGTGATTCTGCAGGTGGTGACCACAGACCACTTCTCAGTTCCTATGCTTCCTGGCTGATGTTTTGGTCACTTTTGAATGCTGGCGGTGCTCTCACTCTAGTGGTAGCATGAGACGGAGTCTACAACCCACACAAATCAGATTACGTTACTGAGTTTGGGAAATCCAAAAGTTACGTTACTGATTACAATTTTGGACAGGTAACAATTAACTGTAACGGATTACATTTAGAAAGTAACCTACCCAACCCTGTTGAGAAGTATACCACATCAGTCACCGGCTTCATCAATAAGTGCATTGATGACGTTGTGCCCACAGTGACCATACATACATACCCCAATCAGAAGCGATGGATTACAGGCAACATCCGCAATGAGCTAAAGGGTAGAGCTGCCGCTTTCAAGGAGCAGGACTCTAACCCGGACGCTTATAAGAAATCCGCTATGCCCTCAGACTAACCATTAAACAGGCAAAAGAGTAAATACAGGACTAAGATTTAATCCTACTACACCGGCTCTGACCCTTGTCGGATGTGGCAGGGAAGCCCATCCACGAGCTGCCCAGTGACACAAGCCTACCAGACGTGCTAATTGACTTCTATGTGCGCTTCGAGGCAAGCAACACTGAAGCATGCATGAGAGCACCAGCTGCTAAGAACAACTGTGATCATGCTCGCCGTAGCCGATGTGAATAAGACCTTTAAACAGATCTACATTCACAAGGCAGCTGGGCCAGACGGATTACCAGGACGTGTAATCCGAACATGCGCTGACCAACTGGCAAGTGTCTTCACTGACATTTTCAACCTGTCCCTGGCCGAGTCTGTAATACCTACATGTTTCATGCAGACCACCATAGTCCCTGTGCCCAATAACAACAAGGTAACCTGCCTAAATGACTACCGACCTGTAGTACTCACGTCTGTAGCCATGAAGTGCTTTGAAAAGCTGGTCATGGCTTACATCAACACCATCATCCCAGAAACCTTAGATCCACTCCAATTTGCATAACGCCCTAACAGATCCAAGTTTACGCATTTTCTATTGCACTCAACACTGCCCTTTCCCACCTGGACAAAAGCAACACCTATAGTTGAAGTCGGAAGTTTACATACACTTAGGTTGGCGTCATTAAAACTCGTTTTTCAACCACTCCACAAATTTCCGATTAACAAACTATAGTTTTGGCAAGTTCGTTAGGACATCTACTTTGTGCATGACACAAGTAATTTTTCTAACAATTGTTTACAGACAGATTATTTAACTTATAAATCACTGTATCACAATTCCAGTGGGTCAGAAGTGTACATACACTAAGTTGACTGTGCCTTTAAACAGCTTGGAAAATTCCAGAAAATGATGTCATGGCTTTAGAAGCTTCTGATCGGCTAATTGACATCATTTGAGTCAATTGGAGGTGTACTTGTGGATGTATTTCAAGGCCTACCTTCAAACTCAGTGCCTCTTTGCTTGACATTATGGGAAAATCAAAAGAAATCAGCCAAAACCTCAGAAAAAACATTGTATACCTCCACAAGTCTGGTTCATCCTTGGGAGCAATTTCCAAATGCCTGAAGGTACCACGTTCATCTGAACAAACAATAGTACGCAAGTATAAACACTATGGGACCACACAGCCGTCATACCGTTCTGTCTCCTAGAGATGAACGTACTTTGGCGCGAAAAGTGCAAATCAATCCCAGAACAACAGCAAAGGACCTGGTGAAGATGCTGGAGGAAACAGATACAAAAGTATCTGTATCCACAGTAAAACAAGTCATAAATCGATATAACATGAAAGGCCGCTTAGCAAGGAAGAAGCCACTGCTCCAAAACAGCCCTAAAAAAAGCGAGACTATGGTTTGCAACTGCACATGGGGACAAAGATCGTACTTTTTGGAGAAATGTCTTCTGGTCTGATGAAACAAAATTAGACTCATTGGCCATAATGACCATTGTTATATTTGGAGGAAAAAGGGGGAGGCTTGCAAGCTGAAGAACACCATCCCAACCGTAAAGCACGGGGGTAGCATCATGTTGTGGGGGTGGTTTTCTGCAGCAGGGACTGGTGCACTTCACAAAATAGATGACATCATGAGGCAGGAAAATGATGTGGATATATTGAAGCAACATCTCAAGACATCAGTCAGGATGTTAAAACTTGGTCACAAATGGGTCTTCCAAATGGACAATGACCCCAAGCATACTTAAGGACAACAAAGTCAAGGTATTGGAGCGGCCATCACAAAGCGCTGACCTCAATCCTATAGAAAATTTGTGGGCAGAACTGAAAAAGCGTGTGAAAGGAAGGAGGTCTACAAACCTGACTCAGTTACACCAGCTCTGTCACGAGTAATGGGCCAAAATTCACCCAACTTATTGTGGGAAGCTTGTGGAAGGCTACCCGAAATGTTTCACCCAAGTTAAAAATGTAACGGCAATGCTACCAAATACTAATTGAGTGTATGTAAACTTCTAATCCACTGGGAATGTGATGAAAGAAATAAAAGCTGAAAGAAATCTTTCTCTCCACCATTATTCTGACATTTCACAGTCTTAAAATAAAGTGATGATCCTACCTAACCTAAGACAGGGAATTTTTACTTGGATTAAATGTCAGGAATTGTGAAAAACTGAGTTTAAAGGTATTTGGCTAATGTGTATGTAAACTTCCGACTTCAACTATATGTGAGAATGCTGTTCATTGACTACAGTTCAGCGTTCAACACCATTGTGCCCTCGAAGCTCATCACTAAGCTAAGGACCCTTGCACTAAACACCTCCCTCTTCAACTGGATCCTAGACTTCCTGACGGGCCGCCCCCAGGTGGTAAGGGTAGGCAACAACACATCTGCCACGCTGACACGGGGGCCCCTCAGAGGTGCGTGCTTAGTCCCATCCTGTACTCCCTTTTCACCCATGACTGTGTGGCCAAGCACAACTCCAACACCATCATTAAGTTTGCTGACAACACAACGGTGGTAGGCCTGATCACCGACAACGTTGAGACATCCTATAGGGAGGTCAGAGACCTGGAGGTGTTGTGCCAGGACAACAACCTCTCCCTCAACGTGATCAAGACAAAGGAGATGATCGTGGACTACAGGAAAAGGAGGACTGAGCATGCCCCCATTCTCATTGACGGGGCTGTAGTGGAACAGGTTGACAGCTTCAAGTTCCTTGGTGTCCACGTCACAAACAAACTATCACCAAGACAGTTGTGAAGATGGCACGACAACACCTTTTCCCCCTCAGGAGACTGAAAAGATTTGGCATGGGTCCTTAGATTCTCAAAAACATTTACAGCTGCACCATCGAGGGCATTCTGACTGGTTGCATCACTGCCTGGTATGGAAACTGCTCGGTCTCTGACCGCAAAGAGCTACAGAGGGTAGTGCGTATGGCCCAGTACATCACTGGGGCCAAGTTTCCTGCCATCCAGGACCTCTATACCAGGCGGTGTCAGAGGATGGCCCTAAAAATTGCCAAAGACTAATGCCACCCTAGTCACAGACTGTTCTCTCTGCTACGTCACGGGAAGCGGTACCGGAGCGTCAAGTCTAGGTCCAAAAGGCTTCTTAACAGCTCCTACCCCCAAGCCATAAGACTGCTGAACAGCTAATCAAATGGCTACCCGGACTATTTGCATTGACCCCCCGCCGCCGCACACACACACACAAAAAATTACGCTGCTGCTACTCACTGTTTATTATCTATGCATAATCACTTTACCCCTACCTACATGTAGAATTACCTCGAGTAATCTGTACCCCCGCACATTGACTCGGTACCGGTACCCCCTGTATATAGCCTTGTTATTTACTGTTGCTCTTCTATTTATTTATTTTATTTAGTAAATATATTTATTTTTTTAGTAACTCTTATTTTTCTTAAAACTGCATTGTTGGTTAAGGGCTTGTAAGTAAGCATTTCATGGTAAGGTCTACCTACACCTGTTGTATTCCGGACATGTGACAAATAACATTAGATTTGATTTATTTAGCAAAAATGTATATTTCTAGATAAAAAAACAAAACAATAAATAGATACATTCAGTTTACATTTATTGTATGACAACAATATTACGATTATACCTACCATGCTGTTTCACCTGTGGTGGCCTTGAAGTTCTACAGTACCGTAGTTTTACTATTAAATACCAGAGAGTGGATAGACATCTTTGAAAACAGGAAGAAAATCATTGATTCTTTGAAACTCTAGAAATAATAGACAAAGTCCTCTTCAGAATTCAGTGACATTGCTTCGGCACAAAGGTCTGAAAACTAATTTGAGATTTGTGCGTATAACCCAGACTTTCAGCGAAATCTTGAACTCATCTTGCACCAATGTGGCGGTTGATGCTGTGGTACACTCCCACTGCATCTGGGCTGTTGTCATCTTAGTATCAATTCAGCATATTTTTGTTTGATGTTGATGACCTCAAAATCAGACTGTGGATCAACGCTCTGGAAGAGATGCTCTTGGTGAAAACCTAGAATCTTCTTCTCTCACACGTAGGAGTGATACCACCTGACGTAAGACAATGCTCACAATCTGGACTGCACATGGGGTTTGACACTGTGACAGAGATGCTCTTGCAGAAAATCTAGAATCTTCTCCCATGAGTCTTCCTGTGCAACAGCATGAGGTTTGGTGAGGCCTCCCCACAGCACGACCACTGCAACAAGTTGGAATGACTGCTTTAGATTTAACACATTTGAGACATGATATTCCTATGACTGTGTAATGTAGACCTACATAAAAATGCATTCAAGTTACAGGACATAAGAAAAATATAGAACTGTAGGATGATTAGTGAAGTAGTTTCATCTGGTGTGGTAATGTTGAGCTAGAGCAAAACATTGCAAATCCCTGTGGTCCCAGAGGAATGTATTGGGAGTCCTATAGGAGCACAAGAACTTTAAAAGCACAGTCTGTCTGCATGAATGACTCCGCAAAGGCACCTCTCTGTTGGCCTGGCTGCAACACAAAGGTACAAGCCCTGCAGTGGGGACCATACGGAGGTTCAATCAGGTGACCAGCTCCAGGGTAGGACAGAGTGGTCAGCAGGTGACTGTTCCCTGCTCTCTCCATCATCTGCTTCATCTGAGAAGGAGCAATTGATGGGCTTTAACAGAGTTCCTATCCAAGCAATACTTCTTACAAGCAAATATCCCATTGACATCAATGCATGATTTACCCCAGAGCCTGAGTTCAGCTCATGGAGAATACGTCCATTCACACAAATCCATTTTAAGAATAGGCTACATAAGGACACACTCAAGACTGTCAGGAACATTGCTCACATCATCAGCTGATTCAACAGCGGCCCAATTTGTATCATCTTGTCCGACAACCAGTAGTAATGGACATGTTATCCTCCCCACCTTGGAAAAAAACAAAAAATATTGATTTATATCAAGACCACCATTTTGTGAATGCGGAAAATATCATTTAAAACAAGCCGGCCGAGACCCAAGGTTCTGAAATGGTGGGTTTCTTACATCTACTTTCAGGTCAGAATCCTCTGGAATGGGTAGAAGAGTGTCCCTCCAGATTATGCACTTGTTCTCATCCATGCGAGACTTATGGACATGTCTGCAAACACATGGTCAATGGTCAGGTGCCATTAATTAGTACGTTGTCCTCTCCCAAAGTCAATGCTATGCCAATATACAAACACATTCATATGCACATATACACAAACACAAACACAGGTACAAACTCACTCTTTCATCACTTTGAAGGATTCTGCAATGGACTGGTTGGCTTTGAGTGTAAGAACATGGCTGCCACTGATGCACACACAACATATTGGCTAAAAAGATAGACAAGCGTTAATTTACACTGTACATATTGGATAATAAATAAATAAAATCCTGAGAAACATACATCATTTAGACTCATATAGTGATCAATAAAATACAGATAGACATGCATGCAATTTATTTTCCAATATCGCTGCATGTAACATGGTAAACATTTCGCAACTACAAATCGGAAAATCGTACTGATGAATTATGACAGGGGCATTTTTGGTCTGGTGCCAGTACAAATGCATGTTTATCCAGGAAATGAACAGGAGATGAAAGGACTTGCATAGAGACTTACTTTTACAGTTTCTGAGAAGACAGCGAGGGATAAAGCGATTGAGGCGCCAAAGGACGTGCCAAGCAGGGCAATTTTGTCAGAGGCCACTAGAGGGTGATCTTGCATCAGTCTGAAAGCATTCTGAGACAAGAAATCAACATTATATGTAAGACCGTGGTTTTCCAAAGTCCCCAAGTCAATTCCTCTTTTGTATCTCCATAAGAAAATGGGACAGATACACACCTCAATGTAATGGAAGCCAATGGTAGCAGCTTTCTGTGCATCTGGGAAGAGGTACATTAACGCCATGGCAGCAAAGCCGTGGGATGCCAAGAGAGCAGAACGATATTCCACCAGGCCGCCACCACCTCCCCACATATCTAAAACTCCAGGGAAGGGTCCGGGACCTTCGGGATGACATGACAAAAAACGTAATTGTTAGTGTCTACCCGAGAGCAGAACATGCATCTTTACATCCATGTACTTTATAATTCTTTAGCTCTGTCCTCCATAGTGATGGGGTCGGATTTCGAAACTTTAAATATTGTTAATCATCAGTTGTACTAGAGACATGAGGAGTGCCATAGTATGGTTTATACACCAGAAGTTAATGGTTGGAGGAAGGAGGTAGGAGGAATGTAGGAGGAATGTAGGAGAAATGTATATGTGGAGGCAATTAAGCTTGGAATGTACTGAGTGAAGGAAAGACGATCACATGTTGGCAGGCACTGATAAGGGTGGAGAGATGTGGTTTAGCAAGGAGGGGGTAGAGGTCAGGTCAGGTCACATTAAGGGAGAAGGAACAGTTTGTTGCCCGCATCACTTCACTTCTTGCCTAGTAATAAAGATGTAATGTTTAGAAAGAAGGAGGAGACCTAAATTGGGGTATATATACTACCAATGGTGGAACCATGTCTTTGTCTTATGCAGCTGTATGACCCAATGGGTGAAGAAACATGGTTAAAGCTTTACTAATCATATTCCAATGTTAATTTAAAACCTAACAATAGTAAATCATTGATGTATTGTTGTACGTGTCTAGAGCCTAGTTTAAGCAACCAAAACATACATAGTGCACTCCCCTTGTAGTGAGTGCAGTTACAGTGAACAATCACCTATACAAATTGTCCTGCACAGATGTGATCACTCAGTATACTAGGCATGTAGTTTACCTGGTGGCAGGAACAGGGTACCTGTGACCCCTCCCTCTGTGATGTCGACCCTGCGGACTCCGGGGGCCATGCACCAGCGCTCTGTGACAACACTTGCCAGGGCCAACTGCTCCCTGAAACCCTGACTCAAGTGTCCCCTGTACACAGAGATGTGCACCACCATGGGAGTGTGGACTTCTTTGATCCTGAATCTAAGGGTCAGAAAGTACCAACAGAACAGCTGGTATCATCATTACATATGGTGGCAACAGTGGGATACTGAGAGGTTCAAAAGCACACAATCTCCAAAAATGAAACGTTAATAAAATCGGATAGGGTTGAAGTGCTTACCTGAGTCCAGTTCTACTGCCAGGTATTGGTCTCATGCTCGCCAACAAACCCATTGGATCAACACCCTCATATGTGCCCCCAAAACTTTCATGTTTGGCAACTATAAACAAAAAAAAACAATGTCCAAACTTTTGGTAACTACATGCACATAAAGTAGCAGAGATTAATTTGCGATCAACATGTGTCTACTTTAGCCAAACATTTTTCACTTACACTGAGCAGTCTGTCAAAATCTAAGTAGTCACATACTTTTTTACCTCATTCAAGTACTTGATGATAATAGATTATTACCCTCGCCATACTATATCAATCTCAGACTAGTGGTGTAAAGTACTTAAGTAAAAATACTTTGTTTTCTGGGGTATCTGTACTTTACTTTACCTTTTCAAAAAGAAAATGATGTATTTTTTACTTTTTTTATACATTTTCCGACGCCCAAAAGTACTCCTTACATTTTAAATGCTTAGCAAGACAGCAAAATCGTCCAATTCACAAACTAATCAAGAGAACATCCCTGGTCATCCCTACTGCCTCTGATCTGGTGGACTCCCAAAACACAAATGCTTAGTTTGTAAATTATGTCATCCCCGGCTATCCGTAAATGTAAAAAAAAAAAATGTGCCTTCTGGTTTGCTTAATAGAAGGAATTTGAAATGATTTATACTTTTACTTTCCATACTTAAGTACATTTTAGCATTTGCATTTACTTTTGATACTTAAGTACATTTAAAAGCAAATACTTCTAGACTTTTACTCAAGTAGTATTTTACTGGGTGACTTTCCCTAATACTTGAGTCATTTTCTATGAAGGTACTGTCTCAGACAAAGATGATTTAGCATTATTACTGAATGTTTCCATTGGTATTTAGAGGTGTTTCTTTAGAAATTGGTTAAAGATATGATGAAATAATATCTCTCACCTGTGACCCTTCCCTGAGCATCACTGACATAATGCCCAAACGCCTCCCAGTAGTCTGTGTCTTCAGACTGATGTAAAGAATGTAGTGTGACCTCCTGTGTCGGTGGTAAGTTCCCCACAACCACATGGAACTTCTCATCAAAGAGGGCTCTCCATGGTTTTACAGTCAACACAGGAACAGAATTCATGTCACAGATTGTTGCAGTGGAAATGTCCTCTAAAACAAATGCTCTGACCCTCTCGTAATAGAAACTAAGAAAAGATTAACCTTAACCAGTCTGAACTGGCTGAACCCTATATAAGGATAAAAAATGATATTTACAGAAATGTTCTTGGATGCTTTTCCCTTACAGGGACTGCCCGTGCGTATTAATGAACTATGACTTAACGTATTAGATCATTGTCCTTGATCTCCCACGCACTTTGTCATCAACAAAGAACCAGATATCACCAGTTTAACATCTAATTCCAGACAAAATATTGCATGAAAAAGCCTTTATCATGGGTCTCCTTGACATTGAAATCAATGAATAACATTCAACAATGAACATGTCAGAGCGTACATTTCTCTAAACTTTACAAACAATATTTATCAGACCTCAAAACAAAATTTCAAAAAGTGCTTTAGAGCCTTTAGTCCATACAGCTACGGCCATTGAGCAAGAACTGTTTATTGGAAATCGGAGCAGTGGGAGTCATCACTGTAAAAATATAGCACTTTTGGAGTAAACAGGCTAATGCTAACACATTTCTTAAAGGCCCAGTGCAGTCAAAAACATGATTTCCCTGTGTTTTATATATATTTCCACACTATGAGGGTGGAATAATACTGTGAAATTGTGAAAAGGATGATAATGTCTTTTTAGTGTAAGAACGGTATGAAAAGACTGTCTGAAATTTCAGCCTGTTTTGGTGGGTTGGAGTTTTGGCCTCCCTGCCTAGCTGCGATATAACTTTTTGGGAGACCCGACCAAATTCACATAGAAACGTGTGTTATAGATCTGTCATTCTCATTGAAAGCAAGTCTAAGAAGCGGTAGATCTATTCCATGTCCGCAATTTCTATGCTTTCCGTTCTTAAGTTTCGTTTTTTCAGTTTTGTACACCAGCTTCAAACAGCTGAAAATACAATATTTTTGGTTATGAAAAATATATATCACTGCGGTTTAAATACTTGCTTGTTTTGTCACAAACTGAAATTAGGCAAACTATTAGAATTTTAGCAACCAGGAAATGGCAGAGTGATTTCTGAATAGTGCATCTTTAACAGAACAAAAAGACAGTTCCAAACCACTCTGCCAATAACAGTACATTCTCCTCCCCACTCAGACCACTCCCAGGCCTATCAAAATTCTTGCTTGAGAAATGGCTCTTTACTAAGAAGCTATTTATGGAGCTTTTCTCATTGACCAGAAGAGGCAGCGCGACGACATTTCAATGTACATCATATGTACATTAACATTTCAATTTACATTAGCAACGTAATGTCATGTGCAGAGAGATTGTTCGGGGGCTTGGCAATGGACATTTACCATAAATATCTCAGCATAGACACTAGCCAGTGAGCATGTTTAAACTATGCAAGCGACTTTTCATCTTAACCATATTACACTTTTGAATAATGCAACAATTCACAAGCATGGGCAGACAAATGGCTTATTTTTTGTCGTCTGTAGGCTACACTCATTAGCCTACTCTACATTTTAGCTTCATGACAAAAGCACAGACTTGCTAACAGCATGTCTTCATCAAGAAACGTTAACCTGTCAAAAATGCACGATTACCCTTCTCATACAATATAAAACAACAGTAGGCCTACCTTACAACAAACCAGGCTTCATTTTTATCAATATCATGCAAATCATTACATGTGGTAAAAGCAAAATGCGACTGACAAAGTGTGTATAAGTGAATTCACTGGGGGGGTTGCCGAGCTATATTATCTGGAAGCCCATCTCCCCCACAAAATAAATTGTCAACTCGTGCACAATTCACCTGTGCTTCAGTCTGATCAATTGTAACCTACTAATAACAACCCCAGCTGCAGGTAGCCACGAGAAGCTTATGCGCTCTGATCCCATCTGGGCGTGGAGAAAAACAAAGCGGTAAGGTTATGTATTTCTAGCCTAAAATAGGCCCATTTATTTGTGTTCTGAGAAAATGTGATCAAATGTGGTTTATATTCAAATTTTGGGTGGCTGGGCAACCTAGGCCTATTTAATCCAAAAGTATAGATAGGAATTAATCAATCAATACAATAGTAATGACATACTGTATGAATATTTATTACAGATGCAAAGGCCTACACAAAGCGAGCTCAGCCCTATTAGTTCTATTGTCCAATCGCAGTTGTTGTCTCTTTGTCTGGGTTAAGGACCCCCCCCCCTAGTTTAGTTTTAAAATAGAATTCATATGAACAAGTATAAAGGTTGCTGCAGTTTGACAGGGTTGAAATGCTTTCTTTAACCATATGACCTGATTAGAAAAATAATCTGGTTCCATCATAGCTCATATAAAAACATTTGTTTTTTTTACCGTTGATTTATTACTATGTCATACAGTTCAATGTGGGTCCAGAGTTGGTTAGGTTACCAGATCAGGAAAAACTCTGAGCCCCAGGAAAATAATTTGCCCCTCATGACTGCATTTCGCTACACTCAAATTAACATATGCTAACCATGTGTATGTGACCAATAAAATTTGATTTTGATTTGACTGTAGGACCTGTGGTGCCACCTCTGAAATCAACACACAATATTACAAATTAAAAAAACATATCCAATTTGTATGATAGTATCAAAATACCCGCGGCCTAGCGGGTATGCGCTTCCATAGTTTTACGTGGCTCAGTGCAGATTACCACTGTGACAATTTCAGAATGGAACATGCTGTAAAGCTGTAACTGTAATTTCAAATACAAGTCTCAAATATTAGGAAAGTTTCTATATTTTTCAGTTGTTTCAAAAACTTTGCTCTGCTATTACCATTTATACTGTATGACTGTTGGGCTGAACAAGAATTCTGTTTACAATGCTCTGCTTGGAGGGGGGGGGCAACTTTAGGGCGAGTGCGTGACCTCCTGAGGTAGACGTGATCATTTTGTAAATTTACATTACAATAGTGTCGCTTGAGAATCGATACCTCTCGAGAACCTCTTGATATTTTGTGAATGAGAATAGCGCCTTTGTTTTATATTAAAATGGTCAAAAGGAAACAATCCCAGTAAGATACTTAACTGTTATCCAGAAATGATTTGATATTCAGATAGAAACTGACCATGAAAAAAAAGGAATGGGGTGAGTTCTTACATTTTCAAACGCTTTCCTTTATTCAGGGATGACAATTTTACAGGAATTGTATACAACCTATTAGTAATAGCGCCTTTTTAAAAGTAGAAATGCACAGTAGTAAAAGTTATCAGGTTTAGATGCAATATTGCTTGTGACAGCAGTAAAACTGGAAAGAAAGCAGTGACAAGGTCTATTTAATTTGAAATGAAAAACTGAATGAAACATTTGAAACAATGCACCAACTCTGAGAGATCTTCTCGATCTTTGAACGTTATGGCTCGTGTAGATCACCAAAACCAGGAGAAAAGGAACGACAACATTTGGATTGGGACATCGGCTCGATGAGTTGTGGTTTAATCCCACGCACACTTGTGTCAACATAATTATTTTTCATCACATCTCTGATGAGAATTAAGATACGTCATAATTACAATTTTTTTAAATAAAATGTCTGTGTCTCTGGCCTGGTCACAGATTTGACGGTGAGGTCACATCTGTGCTTCGATATAGGTGCTCCTCCAGAAAAGAAAGGATCTTCTTCCAGGAGTCTTCCTGTGCGTGACCGTGTGGCGCTGTCTCACCTCCCCAAAGAACCACCACTGCAATCAAATCAGGAGGGGAAGCATCAAACAAGAGAACAAGTGTGATTATTCCACTGCTTCACACAACCCATTTCTATATGTTTGCTAGAAATAGCCATGGAAACAGCCATTACTTTAAAATTGCTGTTCAGACTGACAGTATGTAATGTACTTGATTTCAATTGTATTTATTGCCTCGTAAAACATTAACGGGGAGTAATTTGTCTATCTCCAGGCAAAACAAACAGAATGTGTGACGAGAGTTCCAGACAAATGAGTCATTGCAACCACATCACTGTGATAATGTGTGTTGTATTGTCGATTAGCAGTGGAAAATTGCACATCCCCAAAACAGCAAATAAGATACTGTAAAACTGTCTCTGATAATAACAAGGACACAAACACACCACACACACAACCAACGTTAAATTACACTTCTGTTTTGTCCCAGCCACCATGAAGTTGCTGGCGCGGATATGAGGACTATACGGCGGTTCAATCAGGTGACCAGCTCCAGGGTAGGACAGAGTGGTCAACAGGTGACTGTTCCCTGCTTTCTCCATCATCTGCTTCATCTGAGGAGGCACAAGAACTCTGTCAGTTTTACAGTAGTGTTGGGCATCAAAAACATACTGTAAAAAATTACTGTAGAACCACTTTAATAATATATATTTCTGCAGCAATCCAAGCATTGTTAAAAACTGTACTCACGTCCTCTGCTGACTCAGTGGCAGGCCAGTTTTGGTCATCCTCACCCACAATCATTAGAACAGGACATTTCAGCTGCCCCACCTAACCAGGATACAACAGTAAACCATTGGGATAGACAATGCTACATTCCTTATAAAGTCAAAACAGACAAGGGAGAACAGCTATAAAGTGAGTACAATGAGGGTATAGGTTAAAATCAGGGTAAAATCCAGTTTGATTTAAACCCACATCCACTTTCTTGTTTGGATCAGTTGGAATGGGTAGAAGCAGATCCCGCCAGATCACTCGATTCTCCTCATCATAGCGAGTGTTACGAACGTTTCTAGGAAATTAAACACACAGACGAGTAAGTTATATTGAATTATTATTAGAGGATCAAAGTGGAAGCACAAATGTATACACATCTTTAAACACGTGATAATACACATACTTATTAATCTCACTGAAGACATCAGAGAGTGAGCCTTTCACCGGCTGGACATGACTGCCACTCACACATACCAAACACCTGGGCTGATAGAGGACCAACAGTATAAGACACCGAAATACAAACACACACAGACAAAAACACAAATATATACACACATCTCCACATTATTCTGCCAGTGCGGTATGAGCACTCTCCTACCTGAATCACAGTGGAGTACACGGCCATCCCCAAAGCCACTGAGGTCCCAAAGGACAAGCCCAGTATCGCTATCCTGTCCCCACACACCTGAGGGTGCTGTTTGAGAACGGTGAACGCAGCCTAGAGTGGAAAATAGAACATTTCATATGAACTACAATTGTGGTTAGTGTGTCCGCCCTGAGAATGGAAGGTTGGGAGTTCGATCCCTGGCCAAGTCATACCAATAACTGTAAAAATGGTAACCGATGCGTCCCTGCTTGGCCCTCAGCATTAAGGAGATAAGGAGATAGATTGGGGGTAAGGCCCTGCGATAGACTAGCGTCCCGTCAAGGGGGTGTATCACGCTACAGAAACAGGAGATATAGTAGGCTCCTGCCCTATGAGTCGTTCCGGCTCGCACAAACCAAGGCTCGTGCAAGGCCACTTACTAAGTCGTACAAAACTTGATTTGAAATTGTTACCACAGCAGTCATATTTTGACACAGGATATTCTGTTTCTTTATTACTGTAGTAATAACTTTATTAAATATTAATGTAAGTACCATAAAAATGGGAGAAGGTTACATTTGAGTAATTTAGCAGACGCTTTTATCCAGAGCGACTTAGTAGTGAGTGCATACATTTCTCATACTTTTTTTATTGTAGGAAATAGGTCTAGTTGTCTCGTCACGTTTTCTTTAAGGTTCATACTTCAACATACGTAACCCAATGACACATTTTACAACACACTATTAAGATAAGAACAAAATCCAATGTCAGTTCCTACAAATAACAGTTGAATGTGTTGGTTGCGCAAGGGATTGGTTGCACAGACAAGGTGAACGAACCTTTGGATGAGCTTTGTGGGTTTAATTACCTAGAGCTTATAACTTCCTTCCTGAATAAGAATACACCATATGCAGAGCATATCACCTTGTGAAAGTAAAATATATGCTATATATCAGTTGATCACTGTCATTTGAGGCACCTGTGACACTAAATATGACAGTGCAGATCATCCAAAATGCAGTGGTCTAGTAACATATACTGGTACCTCAAAGTATTCGTTCCCCACATGAGAGGTTGAGCCCCCAGAGGTCCGGGGTGTCATGTACTCCAGGGCCAGACAGACAAAGCCATGCGACGACAGGAGGGCAGAGCGATACTCCACCAGACCGCCACCCCCACCCCACAGGTCCAACAGGGCAGGGAAGGGCCCGGGTCCTTCCAACACAACATGGTCTGTTCAGACCTGGGCTATATGCACTCCTCTTATGATAATCATACCTAAATCATATCTTTGGATGATTTTAATTGTAATTATTGAAAGTGAGGTGTATGTAGCTAAAAACTATGACATACCTGGTGGCAGGAACAGGGTCCCTGTGACCCCTCCCTCTGTGATGTCGACCCTGCGGACTCCAGGGGCCATGTACCAGCGCTCTGTGACGACACTCGCCAGGGCCACCTGCTCTCTGAACCCCTGACTCACGTGTCCCCTGTACACAGAGATGTGCACCACCATGGGAGTGTGGACCTCTTTCTTCCTCAACCTAAAATTACAAGACATTGTTTATAATTCAACTGGTGGCCTTTGATGACAAAATTACAACTTTATCAATGTATTATTTTTAGGGTGGAGTTTCAGTTTACCTGAGTCCAATTCTACTGCCAGGTACTGGTCTCATGCTCCACAACAGTCCCATGGGTTCCACGCCATCATATGTCCCTCCTAAACTTGAATCATTGGCAACTGTAAAGATATTTGGGTAGTTTATGTGAGAGGGTTTTAAATATGAATTGAACTCTTAAAATTATTGATAACAGTACAAACAAACTTCAATGAAAATGTGTGACATTAAATACAAGTAGCCTACCATTTACAAGTCCTGTAGCATCACTAACATAGTGGCCAAAGGCCTCCCAGTAGTCGCCATCATCTGAGTGGATCAGCGCGTGCAAGGTGATATCTTGAATTTGCGACAGATTTTGGACGATTAAACTGAACTTTTCATCGATTAGTCCCCTGGACGGGTGAAGCAAAAGCATAGGCGTCGCTGCTTTTTCCGTCATCCTGTCAAAATTGCAAAGAAATTTCCTCTCAACAAAGCGACACCGACATATAACGTTAGTAAGTAGCTTAAATTGTGAAATGAGACAATACAGTTAAGGAGGATCAAAGTTCATGTTGACAGACTGCGCGTCACGGGCTAGTAGGCTACTGTGTAACAACCAATTCAGACAACAATAAACAATGTAGCATCACACAGCAGTTATTATCACCCGCACAAAATAAAGTGTTGCCTAATATACCATATTCTGGAAGTCTTAATTAATAACGTTAATGTCGCCAGCTTCTACAAAACGTAGCATATAACGTTACGCAGTTTTACCAACTTGCCCGTGTTGTCCTAACAACTGCTGTAGGAAACGGCCATTGCAATTAGGTGTCGAGGCCTTCTGTATTGGTTCGGCAAATTGTGCCTTACAAGATTTGCATTGCGTTTCTTATGCTTTAAAAATCTAAATTCCTATGGGCTAAGTTTCTCTCATGAGTCTAGTTCAAAACAGTGGAAGTCCGGCAGTGACAGGACTGGGGCAGAGCGAGACAACCCAATGGAGCATTTTGTTTTAAGGTGGAACATAGTTTGCCAAATTAAAGGAGGCTCGACATATTTTAGAGGAAGTTAGGTAGGCTAATATGCTACAGTTTTTTGGGGTAAAACACTTTATTTGAACGAAGTTTTGTAACCTATGTCTAATAATTGCTACCAAACATTTTATAGCTTTTTTTTTAATAGCATTTTTATAGCAACGAACTGGAGGGCTGAACTATGTAGTTACATGCCAAAATTGCATTTTAAACTGAAAATCATGATTAGGTGATTATTGGAGTCAGGTGTTAGCTGGGGCTGCCGCAAAACTGTGTCACCAATCAGGCCATCAAGGACTGGAATTACCCACCCCTATATGTGTTTTTGGCCAGAAGAAAGATGCTTGTAAGAATTTGAAAACCTTAATTTTCCATCTTGAGGAGTGGGACATTTCCATGCGAGAGAAATATACAGTACCAGTCAAAAGTTCGGACACACCTACTCTTATTTATTTGTACTATTTTCTACATTGTAGAAATGTATTGTAGAAATAAATAACATATATGGAATCATGTAGTAACCAAAAAAAAGTGAGAAACAAATCAACATATATTTGAGATTCTTCAATGTAGCCACCTATTGCCTTGATGACAGCTTTGCACACTCTTGGCATTCTCGCAACCAGCTTCATGAGGTATTCACCTGGAATGCTTTTCCAACAGTCTTGAAGGAGTTCCCACATATGCTGAGCACTTGTTGGCTGCTTTTCCTTCACTTTGCGATCCAACTCATCCCAAACCATCTCAATTAGGTTGAGGTCGGGAGATTGTGGAGGCCAGGTCATCTGATGCAATACACCATCACTCTCCTTCCTTTGTCCTATCCCCCTGTATGACGCATGACTGGCGCAGCGGTCTAAGGCTCTGCATCTCAGTGCTGGAGGCATCACTACAGACCCTGGTTCGATCCTGGCTGTATCACAACCGGACGTGATCGGGAGTCCCATAGAGCGGCGCACAACTGGCCCAGCATTGTCCGTGTTAGGGCAGGGTTTGGCCTGGGTAGGCTGTCATTGTAAATGAGAATTTGTTCTTAACTGACCTGCCTAGTTAAATAAAGGTTAAATAAAACAAATAAATGTACCCATAATTCTCGTTTCCATGTAAAGCTTGTTCGCAATAAACCCCACCATTGGGTGGATTCTCAGAGAAAGAGAGGGAGAGGGACAGAGAGAGGAGAGCTCTCATGTAGGCAAATTACATTACATGAGGATAGATGGAAAAGATGACAATACTGTTTCCTCTATTTTACAGCTTCAAAGGGCTCTCAGTAGTGTGACTATTAACATCTTAGTAATATAGGAAGTCGCAAAATAAATAATGCTAAACATCCCTCCAAAACAGAAGGCATAATGGATAGGCTTCAGAGTGAATTGGAGTAGGCCTAAACCGCTTAAAACGTAGCTCCACTGTGAACGAGCTAATGGCTCTTTGTACAGTCAACTCGATTCAGTTCATGAGGTTGAGTCAAAGATATTTCAGATAGACATAAAAAATATGAATGAAAATGCTCTTCAAACCACACATGGTTAACCAAGTAAGTTTTTAAAGGATACCATGCTAAAAAGGGGAGAACTTGCGAGAGGATGGATTCACCATATCCAATATTGAAGTTCAACAGCCAAGCTGCTTCATGGCCTTTATTTTAGGCTCCATAAGGAGGAAGCGGGAACGATTGTCAAAAAGAAGATGTGGTAGGAGTGTTGAAACAAGTATAGAAATGGAGAGAGAGAGAGATGCAGAAGGAGGAAGGTACATAGTTTGTTTGAATCTACCAGTGCAAAGAGAGAAAGAGAGTAGAGATCAAGAGTTGAATACATAGCATTACAGTATATCAGGAACTACATCTCGAGACAGCTGGACCAACCAGACATTACTGAGTCTCTCACTCTCACTGTGTCTTAGAGAAGCTGAGCCACAGAATCTACAAGATGAGGAACCTACTGATATTCACCATCCTCTCCTTCATGACAGGTAATAAGCTTGTTATAGCACTCTATAACAATGTAATAAAACCTAGTTAGTCTTCATATAAAAACATTTACTCTAGAGTTTGGACTACCAATTTGTTTTGGATAATATGATGCCACCTCTGTTTTAAAATGTCTCATCTCAATATTGATAGCTGCATTATTTAGGAACGTGTTTACTTCCTAAGACTGTGATATGGGGTAGTTTTATCTACCTTAGTTGAATGCAGTGACTGTATAAGACCGCTTGCTAAATGAACTGGTGCCAGCACAGGATGCAGCGCTGTGTCTTCCTCCTTCATAATGTAGAACTGGTTTCAGCACAGGATGCAGCGCTGTGTCTTCCTCCTTCATAATGTAGAACTGGTTTCAGCACAGGATGCAGCGCTGTGTCTTCCTCCTTCATAATGTAGAACTGGTTTCAGCACAGGATGCAGCGCTGTGTCTTCCTCCTTCATAATGTAGAACTGGTTTCAGCACAGGATGCAGCGCTGTGTCTTCCTCCTTCATAATGTAGAACTGGTTTCAGCACAGGATGCAGCGCTGTGTCTTCCTCCTTCATAATGTAGAACTGGTTTCAGCACAGGATGCAGCGCTGTGTCTTCCTCCTTCATAATGTAGAACTGGTTTCAGCACAGGATGCAGCGCTGTGTCTTCCTCCTTCATAATGTAGAACTGGTTTCAGCGCAGGATGCACAGGATGCAGCGCTGTGTCTTCCTCCTTCATAATGTAGAACTGGTTTCAGCGCAGGATGCAGAGCTGTGTCTTCCTCCTTCATAATGTAGAACTGGTTTCAGCACAGGATGCAGCGCTGTGTCTTCCTCCTTCATAATGTAGAACTGGTTTCAGCACAGGACGCAGCGCTGTGTCTTCCTCCTTCATAATGTAGAACTGGTTTCAGCACAGGATGCAGAGCTGTGTCTTCCTCCTTCATAATGTAGAACTGGTGCCAGCACAGGATGCAGCGCTGTGTCTTCCTCCTTCATAATGTAGAACTGGTTTCAGCACAGGATGCAGCGCTGTGTCTTCCTCCTTCATAATGTAGAACTGGTTTCAGCACAGGATTTAAATGTAAATGTCAATCTCAGGTTGTGTGAGCTGCCTTAAAGTGGAAGGATACTCAGGAGGAACTGCCATCTTCAACTGTAAATACCCAGACGCATATAACAGCAACCAGAAATATTTCTGTAAGAAGTGCAGCCAGAGTTGTGAAGAGAAAATTAGCAGTGAGACAAAGAACACCTGGGAGAACAAGGATATATTCTCTCTGAAAGACACTGACAGTAAACTCTTCACGGTGGTCATCGAAAAACTGAATTATAGAGATGAAGGATGCTACTACTATGATGCGGACACACCAGACACGTCGTCAACTTACTGTAGGACTAAGGTGGAGCTGGAAGTAAAGGAAGGTGAGTGACTTTCACTTTAATTTAACAAAATGATTGTGACAGTCGAATTCCCTGTGTGATGAGAATAACTAGTCACGGCGGTCAGTCAACTAAGGGTGAAAGGAAAGACTGAGGTTATTAATAAAGGCTGAGGTTGTTTCCATTGACAGATAACTGCTGGAGGAGATCATTCACAGAGACTGCTTATCTGGGAGGAAACGCTACCATCAGCTGCAAGTATCCAAATGACCATAAGGACAGAATCAAGTATTTCTGCAAACAAGATGGTCACT
The DNA here is from genome assembly GCF_029448725.1 of Salvelinus fontinalis. Taxonomy (NCBI): domain Eukaryota; kingdom Metazoa; phylum Chordata; class Actinopteri; order Salmoniformes; family Salmonidae; genus Salvelinus; species Salvelinus fontinalis. The sequence goes on from NC_074669.1 coordinate 11,006,815, forward strand.
GTAAATACAATATAGATTTACAATCTAGAAAAGAATCGAACGAACAAGGTCGATTTTTTTGTGTCTGACAAGACAAGAGAAGAGAGAGAGTCTTCACTATGACCATCACCAATCTGACTGGGAAGGATACAGGGATATTCTGGTGTGGTGGGAAAACTACTGCCTACATCGCCCTGATCACTGAAGTACAACTTAAAAGGTATTAATGGTAAGTGTAAGGATTGCTATTCATGTCATCTATTCAGCAGAGTTTTTTTTTTCTTCAATTTAGATTTTAGACAACAGAGAAATAAGGCCTACTAGTATGTTGGTCACAAAGCTGCTATTTTTGCTTTGGGTTAGATGGACCGTTTATTTGTGTGTTTCTTTGAATATGCAGAGTATAAAACACAATTCTATAGAATAGCCTTCCATAGTACAACTACAGTCAGCACTTCCTGTTTTGTTGCTTACTTTCCTTCTCAAATTGTCTTTCCTTGTGTCCTCTTTATTTCCCTCCTTCTCCAATCGCATTGGAGGTGATTCTCCAAAGTATCCGCCCCTCTGATGTAATGGTAGTCCTCCTCCTCTTCAACCGAAAAAGAGGAGTAGTGATGGAACCAAGGCGCAGCGGGAACACGAAAAAAACACGAACTTCACTATAACTAACAAAACAACAAACGGAGTAGACAGACCTGGACGATGAACTTACATTAAACATGAAGAACGCACGAACAGGGAAAAATAGACTACACAAAAATGACGATGTACAAAAACAAACCGAACAGTCCCGTATGGTGCGACAAACACTGACACAGGAGACAACCACCCACAACGAACACTGTGAAACAACCTACCTAAATATGACTCTCAATTAGAGGAACGCCAAACACCTGCCTCTAATTAAGAGCCATACCAGGCAACCCTTAAACCAACATAGAAACAGAAAACATAGAATGCCCACCCAAACTCACGTCCTGACCAACTAACACATACAACAAACTAACAGAAATAGGTCAGGAACGTGACATCTGACCATTTCCTCCAATGTATTTTTAGAAGGTGGCTAAGAGAGAAGACACAAGTAATCAAGGGAAGACACATTGGGAAAGACCCCTTTATTTTTGTCACTTCCTGTGGTGAATCGTTTCTGGGCATGCTCAGTCATGAGGTTGTGGTCTGTGAAGGGGTTGGGTGCCAGTTCCTTTTTACACTTCAATTGTACTCTTTGCTCTGTGATGTCTTAATCAAAGATCGAATCCCCAAGCCGACCACATGAAAAATCTGCAGATGTGCCCTTGAACAAGGCACTTAACCCTAATTGCTCCTGTAAATTGCTCTGGATTAGAGCGTGCCAAATGACAAAATGTTAAACAATTTTCTCTTCTTAAAAGCTTGCCAATACATACAGTAGGAGTCTTTTGACGAATAGTTTAACTTTGAGTCTCAAAGTTTGTTCCGCTGCTTACTGATTCACTAAGTTAGACTGAAAGGACTGTACTGAATGTAAGCAGCACAGAAGAGCTGATTTCATGGGGTCTATTATCTCGCTCTGTGTGTGTGTGTTCCAGCCAGCTCTGTGGTCATTGTGTCTATAAGTCTTGCTGTGTTGGTGTTTGCTGTCATCCTGGTCATCGTCTACATTAGTAAATGCAACAAAGAGAAAGGTGAGAAACTGTTTTTTTTATACACACACACAGTCTTGTACAGCTAACCTTGTGGGAACACACAATTTAGTCCCATTCAAAATCCTATTTTCCCTAACCCCTAACCCTAAACCTAACCCTAACCCGTACTCTTACCCTTACCCTAACCCTAAACTTAACCCTAACCCTAACCTCAACCCACAAACCTAACCTTAACCCTAAACCTAACCCAAGCTACTAACCCTAACCCTAAAACTAACCATAGCTCCTAACCCTAACTCTTAACATAATTCTAACCCTGTCACTAATTCTAACCTCAACCTTAAACCACCTAGAATTAGCATTAGCACACAGGGTAAGAGCAGAAGAAACAATATAAATGTTTGTGTGTGTGTGTGTGTGTGTGTGTGTGTGTGTGTGTGTGTGTGTGTGTGTGTGTGTGTGTGTGTGTGTGTGTGTGTGTGTGTGTGTGTGTGTGTGTGTGTGTGTGTGTGTGTGTGTGTGTGTGTGTGTGTGTGTGTGTGTGTGTGTGTGTGTGTGTGTGTGTGTGTGTGTTATAGCCTACATATCAATGCATGAACAGAAACTATCTAGGTCAAATAGGGGAGAGGTTTTGTGCCATGAGGTGTTGCTTTATCTGTTTTTTTTTAACCAGTGTTGCTGTTTATTTGAGCAATATGAGATGAATTCCATGCAATAGTGGCTCTATATAACAGTGTACACTTTATTGAATTTGTTCTGGATTTGGGGACTGTGTAAAGACCCCCGTTGGCATGTCTGGTGTGGTAAGTGTGTATGTGTTAGAGCTGTGTGTAAGTATACTATGCAAACAATTTGGGATTTTCAACACATTCATGTTTCTTATAAAAAGAAGAAGTAATGCAGTCAGTCTCTCATCAACTCTTAGACAAGAGAGACTGGCATGCATAGTATTTATATCAGCCCTCTGATTACAATGAACAGCAAGATGTGCCGCTCTGTTCTGGGCCAGCTGCAGCTTAACTAGGTCTTTCCTTGCAGCACTGGACCACACGACTGGACAATAATCAAGATTATACAAAACTAGAGCCTGCAGAACTTGCTTTTTGGAGTGTGGTGTCAAAAAAGCAGAGCATTTCTTTATTACAGACAGACCTCTCCCCATCTTTAGCTGTGATTGCTGATGTGTATATGGTTTATTCATCAGCATACATGGACACACATGTTTGTTTAATGCCAGTGGCAGGTCATTGGTAAATATATAAACGAGTAGAGGGCCTAGAGAGCTGCCTTGTGGTACACCACACTTTACATGTTTGACATTAGAGAAGCTTCCATTAGAGAAGCCTTTGAGTTATATTAGATAGATAGCTCTGAATCCATGATATGGCAGTTGAACAACAGGTTATGGTCAATATTATCAAAGGCTGCACTGAAATCTAACAGTACAGCTCACACAAACTTCTTATTATCAATTTCTTTCAACCAATCATCAGTCATTTGTGTAGGTGCAGTGCATGTTGAGTGCCCTTCTCTATAAGCATGCTGAAAGTCTGTTGTTAATTTGTTTACAGAGAAATAGCATTTTATTTGGTTAAATACCATTTTTTCCAACAATTTGCTAAGAGCTGGCAGCAAGCTTATAGATCTGCTGTTAGAACCAGTAAAGGCCGCTTTGCACTCTTGGGTAGTGGAATTACTTTGGCTTCCCTCCAGGCCTGAGGACAAAGACTTTCCTCTAGGCTCAGAGTAAAGATATGTCAGATAGGAGTGGCTATAGAGTCAGCTACCATCCTCAGTTGCTTTCCATCTAAGTTGTCAATGCCAGGAGATTTGTTATTATTGATCGATAACAATAATTTTCCCATCGCTCCGACACTAACTTTACAAAATTAAAACTTGCAATGCTTTTCTTTAATTTTTTGTTTTTTTTATGCATGAATATGATGGCTCACTGTTCGTTGTTGGCATTTCCTGTCTAAGTTTTCCCACTTTGCCAATGAAGTAATCATTAAAATAATACAAATAATACAATGAAATAAAATTACAATATAATCATTGCACTTCACTGTCATGTTAATGAATAACTTAAATTTGTCTTCTGCCTCTGCAGTCTAATGTCTTGAAATGTAATATTTAAATATTTGAAATATACACACTTTGTGCTGCACTGAACTACTCAGACACAATACCCAGATAAATAACAGTTTGTGCACAAATCACAATGAAACCTCATCATCTTCCCAGCTGTCAGTTTAAAGCACACAGGCTCATTCCTACTGAAGATTGTTCTATCGCCACTGCTGGCTATGGATTCTACTGTTAAAAGTATTTCTCTGTTTTCTGAGTATGGTCATATTACTGAATAAACAGCAGAGGGCGGTGTAGGCTCGTTTTCTGCTATGGGTTTCTCAGTGGCATGTTTTGGTGTTATTAAATCAGAATTGCTTTAAACTGGGTAAGAAGGGAGAGGGAGAGCAGATAATTGTGAGAGCTTCAACTTAATTTTGTGGCATAATTGCTTGTCGATGGGAATATCCTCTAATAGATACACAGCCTTAAACTCCCACATTTCAATAATATGAGTTTTTGATTGTGACCCTAAAACAGTGTGTGTGTCTGTTTATTTATTTTTTGTTATTTTTTAATTTAACCTTTATTTAACTAAGCAAGTCAGTTAAGGACAAATTATTTTTATAATTTATTTATTTATTTTACCGTTATTTTACCAGGTAAGTTGACTGAGAACACGTTCTCATTTGCAGCAACGACCTGGGGAATAGTTACAGGGGAGAGGAGGGGGATGAATGAGCCAATTGTAAACTGGGGATTATTAGGTGACCATGATGGTTTGAGGGCCAGATTGGGAATTTAGCCAGGACACCGGGGTTAACACCCCTACTCTTACAATAAGTGCCATGGGATCTTTAATGACCTCAGAGAGTCAGGACACCCGTTTAACGTCCCATCCGAAAGACGGCACCCTACACAGGGCAGTGTCCCCAATCACTGCCCTGGAGCATTGGGGTATTTTTTTAGACCAGAGGAAAGAGTGCCTCCTACTGGCCCTCCAACACCACTTCCAGCAGCATCTGGTCTCCCATCCAGGGACTGACCAGGACCAATCCTGCTTAGCTTCAGAAGCAAGCCAGCAGTGGTATGCAGGGTGGTAATGACGGCCTATCCTGTGCCTGTCAAATCAAATCCAATTGTATGTCACGTGCTGAATACAACTGGAGTAGACTTTACTGTGAAATGCTTACGAGCCTTCCCAACAATGCATAGTTTAAAAGTAAAATAGTAACACAAGAGGAATAAAATTAAACCCACAAGAATGAAGCTATATACGGGGAGTACCAGTACCAGATCACTGTGGAGCTATATACAGGGAGTACCAGTACCATATCAATGTGGAGCTATATACAGGGAGTACCAGTACCAGATCACTGTGGAGCTATATACAGGGAGTACCAGTACCAGATCACTGTGGAGCTATATACAGGGAGTATCAGTACCGTATCAATGTGGAGCTATATACAGGGAGTATCAGTACCAGATCAATGTGGAGCTATATACAGGGAGTATCAGTACCAGATCAATGTGGAGCTATATACAGGGAGTACCAGTACCAGATCACTGTGGAGCTATATACAGGGAGTACCAGTACCAGATCACTGTGGAGCTATATACAGGGAGTATCAGTACCGGATCACTGTGGAGCTATATACAGGGAGTATCAGTACCGGATCCCTGTGGAGCTATATACAGGGAGTATCAGTACCGGATCACTGTGGAGCTATATACAGGGAGTATCAGTACCGGATCACTGTGGAGCTATATACAGGGAGTACCAGTACCAGATCACTGTGGAGCTATATACAGGGAGTACCAGTACCAGATCACTGTGGAGCTATATACAGGGAGTATCAGTACCGGATCACTGTGGAGCTATATACAGGGAGTACCAGTACCAGATCAATGTGGAGCTATATACAGGGAGTACCAGTACCAGATCAATGTGGAGCTATATACAGGGAGTACCAGTACCAGATCAATGTGGAGCTATATACAGGGAGTACCAGTACCAGATCAATGTGGAGCTATATACAGGGAGTATCAGTACCAGATCACTGTGCAGAGGTACGAGGTATTTGAGGTAGATACTGTATGCATATGAAGGCAGTGTTAAGTGACTAGGCATCAGAAGAGATAATAATAAGAGTAAAAGAAGGACAGAGTAGCAGCAGCATATGATGACTGTAAAAGTGTGTGTGCGTGTGTAATGTGTTTGTGTTGTGTCGGTATGCGTGTGTGTGCTATGTTTGTGCGTATGTAGTGAATGTGTGTGGGTTTTGTGTGGGAGTGTCAATGTAGTGTGTGTGGGTGAGTGAGTGTGTATATATGGTGTGTATATATAGTCTTATGAGTGTGTATATGGTGCGTATATATAGTCTTGTGAGTGTGTATATGGTGCGTATATATAGTCTTGTGAGTTTGTATATGGTGTGTATATATAGTCTTGTGAGTGTGAATAGGGTCAATGCAAAATAGCGATAGTTCAGGTACCATTAATTGACTATTTAGCAGTCTTATGGCTTGGGGGTAGAAGCTGTCTCGAAGCCTGTTGGTCCGAGAGCCGACACTCCGGTACCGTTTGCCTGTCGGTAGCAGAGTGAACAGTCTATTGGTCAAGGGCTGTTCATTTGTCATAGCAAACGTTGATGCATCCAGTCAAGATGCTCTCGATGGTTTAATTGTATATCTTTTTGAGGATCCAAGAGCCCATGCCAAATCTTTTCAGCCTCCTGAGTGGGAAGATGCGCTGCCATACCCTCTTTAGGACTGTACAGATGTGTGTGGACCATGTTAAGTCCTTAGTGATGTGGACACCAAGGAACCTGAAGCTCTCAAACCACTCCACAACAGCCTTGTTGATGGGGGCGTGCTCTCCCCTCTTTCTCCTACAGTCCATGATCTGCTCCTTGGTCTTAATGAAGTTGAGGGAGAAGTTGTTATCTTGGCACCACACTGCTAAATCTCTGACCTCATCCCTGTAAACTGACTCGTTGCCATCGGTGATCAGGCTTACCACCGTTGTATTGTCAGCAAACTTGATGATGGTGTTGGAGTCATGCGTGACCACGCATCCGTGGGTAAAACAAAGACATTCTGACTAGTGGGGACATTAGGGATAAGGTTAGCGTTAAGGATAGGATAAGGTTAAGGGTTAGAATTAGGGTTAGGGGTTAGGGGTTAACTTTAAGGTTAGGAGTTAGGGTTAGGGTTAAGTTAAGGGTTAAGGTTAGGGGGTTAGGAAAATAGGAGTTTGAAAGGGAACCAACTGTTGGGTCCCCACAAGGATAGTAAAACAAATGTGTGTGTGTGTGCGTGCTTGTGTGCGTGCGTGTGTGCTCATTGCTGTACAGTGTGTTGTTATTGCTTGGGTGTCCAATTAGGGCTTGTGTGCACAAACATGCATAAGACATAAGATCATCTCTTTGTTCTCTTTTGCTTTGAAATTATAGCAATAATCCATTGAACTCAATTCCTAATCTAATCTCAGAACAAAACGCTGGCATTTAAAAAGTTAATCTCTTTACCAGAGAAATCCATACATTATCCTGCGGTACACTGTCTGTACAGAAAATACACTTGGAAGGGCTGGAGATATTCCACAGAGAATGCCGATATGTGGAGGGGCTGGAGTCCATACCTTATCCTTCTGTACACTGTCTGTAAAGCACATACAATTGGAGGGTCTGGAGACAGTCCACACAGAATGCCAATATACAGCCTATGTTGCTGATGTGGACAAGCCGGCACAATGGAAAAGAATCACAAATATGGAGCAGAGGCAACAAGGGATGAGATAATCCACATTTTGGGAGGGCGCCCCCCTCCTCGCATCTGACATTCCGATGCAAAGCACACTGTTATTCCAGGCTGGTAGACAGGGCGAGAAAAGTGACGCCAACGGGAAGAGCTCTGGACTGGATCAACCAGATGGGCGCGTGTGGAGCCGGTGATGTCATTATGGATGGGGGTGAAGGTGGGAGGCACATTGACGGTGTGTGTGGATATAAGATCATAGTTATGTCTTGTACTCGAGTGTCATGCAAATGGAGACTAGTACTACTTTTGCCTGAAGGGGATTCTGTACTGTGTGGATGTGTAAATCATTTCTTATACATCATCCCCTTGCTTGTGCCCTGTGTTTTGTGCCAACTGACTGGCAAGAGGAAAGACTCAAGGCACAGCAGATGTCAACATGCCCAAAGCAGTGTCCCCATGTTATGTGTCCAGTGGTCCGTTCTATGGGCTTGAACGTGAACAGTTCCATAGACCTACAGTATTTTCTCAGGATGTTCCCGACATCTCAACAACCCCATGTCCCTCATGGTGTTCTCCATGTGTATGCATTCCCCGGCATATACACCCTTAACATTTGGGTCAAAGTCAGCAGGACTCCGAATGAGCTAAGCGTCGTTAAACCAGAACCATGTGAGGTCTATCAATGGAGTGGAATCAGACACGGTGATCTCAGCGTCTATACCCTGATGCCTAGACCCAGACCCAGAACCAGTCAGTCAGTCAGTCAGTCTCCACCTGCAGTTTCTGGAAGTCTTTATCGCTTAAGAAGACATCATCCCCCTGATCGTTTCCATACGCCTGACTCCTGTAAAACCCATGTGCATACCTTAAACAACAGACGCAAATTCCTCCACAGACTTGGTGGCTTAGAGAGAGACCGAGAGAGAGGGTCTTCATTCTTTCCTGTTTTTCAAACTGTACTGAATTCGAAAGTTATGACATACTTTTTGTTTGACTTTGTTTGATTTGCTTTGTTGTATTAAGAGTTGGAAAGGTTGGTTGATGACTTTATGATCACATGTTATGAAAGAGCTGGCCTTCCTCAATCACTTAAAAAGGCTTTATTTTTATTTATTTTTTTATTTCACCTTTATTTAACCAGATAGGCCAGTTGAGAACAAGTTCTCATTTACAACTGCGACCTGGCCAAGATAAAGCAAAGCAGTGCGACAAAAACAACAACATAGAGTTACACGTGGGATAAACAAAAGTACAGTCAATAACGCAATATAACAATCTATATACAGTGTGTGCAAATGGCGTAAGGAGGTAAGGCAATAAATTGGCCATAGTAGCGAAGTAATTACAATTTAGCAAATGAACACTGGAGTGATAGATGTGCAGATGATGGTGTGCAAGTAGAAATACTGGCGTGCAAAAGAGCAAAAAAAAGTAAATTAAAACAATATGGGGATGAGGTAGGTAGTAGGATGGACTATTTACAGATGGGCTGTGTACAGCTGCAGCGATCGGTAAGCTGCTCAGATAGCTGATGCTTAAAGTTAGTGAAGGAGATATGTCTCCAACTTCAGCGATTTTTGCAATTTGTTCCCGTCATTGGCATCAGAGAACTGGAAGGAAAGGCGGCCAAAGTAGGTCTTGGCTTTGGGGCTGACCAGTGAGATATACCTGCTGGAGCGCATACTACGGGTGGGTGTTGTTATGGGGACCAGTGAGCTGAGATAAGGCAGCGCTTTACCTAGCAAATACTTATGGATGACCTGGAGCCAGTGGGTCTGGCGACGAATATGTAGCGAGGGCCAGCAACGAGAGCATACAGGTCGCAGTGGTGGGTGGTATATGGGGCTTTGGTGACAAAACGGATTGCACCGTGATAAACTGCATCCAGTTTGCTGAGTAGAGTGTTGGAGGCTATTGTAAATGACATCGCTGAAGTTGAGGATCGGTAGGATAGTCAGTTTTACGAGGGTATGTTTGGCAGCATGAGTGAAGGATGCTTTTTTGCGAAATAGGAAGCTGATTCTAGATTTAATTTAGAATTGAAGATGCGTAATATGAGTCTGGAAGGAGAGTTTACAGTCTAGCCAAACACCTAGGTATTTGTAGTTGTCCACATATTCTAAGTCAGAACCGTCCAGAGTAGTGATGTTACTCGGGTGGGCGGATGCGGGGAGCGATCAGTTGAAAAGCATGCATTTAGTTTTACTAGCGTTTAAGAGCAGTTGGAGGCCACAGAAGGAGAGTTGTATGGCATTAAAGCTCGTCTGGAGGTTAGTTAACACAGTGTCCAAAGAAGGGCCAGATGTATACAGAATGGTGTCGTCTGCGTAGAGGTTGATCAAGGAATCACCTGCAGCAAGAGCGACGTTGTTGATATATACAGAGAAAAGAGTTGGCCCGAGAATTGAACCCTGTGGTTCCCCCATAGAGAGTGCCAGAGGTCCGGACAACAGGCCCTCCGATTTGACACACTGAACTCTATCAGAGAAGTAGTTGGTGAACCAGGCGAGGTAGTCATTTGAGAAACCAAGGCTGTTGAGTCTGCCGATAAGAATACGGGATTGACAGAGTCGAAAGATTTGGCCAGGTGGATGAAGACAGCTGCACAGTACTGTCTTTTATCGATGGTGGTTATGATATCGTTTAGTACCTTGAACGTGGCTGAGGTGCACCCGTGACCAGCTCGGAAACCGGATTGCACAGCGGAGAAGGTACGGTGGGATTCTAAATGGTCAGTGATCTGTTTGTTAACTTGGCTTTTGAAGACTTTATAAAGGCAAGGCAGGATGGATATAGGTATGGAACAGTTTGGGTCTAGAGTGTCACCCCTTTCGAATAGGGGGATGACTGCGGCAGCTTTCCAATCTTTAGGTTGAACAGACTAGTAATAGGGGTTGCAACAATGGCGGCGGATAATTTTAGAAAGAGAGGGTCCAGATTGTCTAGCCCAGCTGATTTGTATGGGTCCAGGTTTTGCAACTCTTTCAGAACATCTGCTATCTGGATTTGGGTGAAGGAGAAACTGGAGGGGCTTGGGGCAAGTAGCCGCGGGGGGTGTGGAGCTGTTGGGAAATGCTTATTGAAATTCTCGATTATCGTGGATTTATCGGTAGTGACAGTGTTTCCTAGCCTCAGTGCAGTGGGCAGCTAGGAGGAGGTGCTCTTATACTCCATGGACTTTACAGTATCCCAAAACTGTTTGGAGTTAGAGCTACAGGATGAAAAGTTCTGTTTGAAAAAGCTAGCTTTCAAATAAAGACTGAGATAAAAACTGTTCAAAAGTATTGTATATATATATTTTTTAACTGCATTTCCAGAGCAAGTTAAAATCCTAAATATATAGACAGCTTAAAACCGAGGCTCACCTAGCTTAACAGACATTGCCCTGACAAACATTTGGGCACACCTATTTCAAATGGGAGGTGACCTAATGCTGTAGATGTCTGAGCACAGGAGGTTGGTGGCACCTTAACTGGGGAGGACGGGCTCGTGGTAATGGCTGGCTCAGAATAGGTGGAATGGTATCAAATACATCAAACACATGGTTTCCATGTGTTTGATGCCATTCCATTTGCTCTGTTCCGGCCATTATTATGAGCCGTCCTCCTGTGGGTCTGAGGTGGTGGACAAGTTAACTTAGAACTGTTGAAGTTTGCAGTTGACTGACGGAATAAATACATACACAAAGTAAGTGATACATGCCATCAGCATACAAACCTATAGAAATTAGATAGCTAGAGTATATGGTGCCATAGAGAGCCCTCTATTTACAAAATCAGAAGGCTCTTGTGCTATACACTTGTAGACTAATGGAAAATTAGATGCTAGTTTCATGGTGTCAGACCCCTGCAAACCAATGGAAAAAGCAGGCAGGCCACAACAACTACCCCCAGTCCGGGCTGTGTAAACTCAATGACCCCTCTTTGTTTAATGGCCCCCCACCCACCATGCAACACACCCACTCACCTTTGACCCCTATAGAGGCCCCATTTGTTGTGGCATTAGCCGAGTGAGCGCACAACGACAAACGGGCCTGTCTCAGTGTCCTCCGGTGATGTGACACACCATCTGTCCCCGGAGGGCCTTTTGACCCTTTAGGAGAACACCACTGTCTGTCGCCCACTGTTCTCAGGTCAGTTTTAGGGACAGTATCAACAGGGTCTTGATATGTCACTGTGGACCGGGATTCAGGTGAGAGGGAGGCTACATCTCTGACTGAGAGAGGGATTAGAGCGAGAGAGAGAGAGAGAAGACACATGTAGTCAGAGCAAGATATATTGTTATACATTATTTCTCATACGCGCCGCCACACCCTGTTTTCCTATGCCGACAAAAAAGGAATACAAGCATAAAAAATATATCCACTCACTACTTACTGTAAGTCGCTCTGGAAAAGAGCATCTGCTAAATGACGCAAATGTAAATGTAAAGCATTCGTGGATTGAAAGTACTTGTGGGATGGATGAGATGTAGAGAGAAAAAAGTTGCAGAAGGTTGACTGAAAGAAAATAGAAAGACGGAAATGAAGTGGAATGAAAAATCCTGAGGAAAACACCCCCTCACAGTGTACTCTGGGTAAGAGTCTGAGGGCGATAATGGATGCCTGGCACTTGGCAGGGCATCAGATGCCCATTAGCGCCCGATCCACACTGGCATACTGGCATTCCTTGGCAGGGATGGTCCGTATCTGGACCCTGTTGTACTGACTGAGAGAATAGAGGGTTGAGGCATTTGGCCATAGTTCTCTTAGTTATAATGAAATAGGCTCAATCATATTAAACATTAAAGGGACAGTTCACCCAAATTTCTAGATGACATATTGGTTTCTTTACCCTGTAAGCAGTCTACGGACAAGGTATGACAGAAATCTATGCTTTGGTTTAATTTACCTAAAATTTGTGCATTCAAGTCATGGAACCGATATTAGCATTTTTGTGCATCATGTTCAAATAATCTATAAGTGACTTTGTGGAGCTTCACAATCAATTTTAGATCTTTTTTTGGATGATTTGAACATGAAGTATGGAAAATGCTGATATTGGTCCAATGACTTGAATGGGATTTGAGCCACAATTGCTAAAATGTTAGCATGTGGAAACAGTGCCAGGGAAAATAAACCAAATAATGGATTTCTGTCATACCTTGTCTATAGACTGCTTAGAGGGTAAGGAAACCAGTGTGTCATTTTGTAATTTGTCCTAATTTATTTATTTAAATTTTTAAATTGACTGTAACTCAGTAAAATCATTGAAATTGTTGCATATTGCGCTTATATTTTTGTTCAGTAGAATACTTCTTATGCCATCGTTACTGCCTCCTCACCATCTATTTGTCAATGCCACCACAACGTCTGGCTGCACATAAAGATAATCTACATTATAAAGAATATATCTTACTCCCTATCATAACCTCAAATATAAGGCTGTATTTCTCTTTACTCTGTCACATTTGACAAACGCCTCAAACCTCTCCCTCTTTAGTCTGGATATTTACAACCATGATAAATTAGCTCATGCTAATAATGCTAATAACGGTGACCGGTGTAAAGCATATAGAAACGTGTTGAATAGACAATGCTGAGCTGTCCTTGGCCTGAGGAAAAATGTCTGACACCACTCCCCTCAGCCCAAAAAACATATGCTACAATGCTAACAATGGTGACTGGTGAAGAAAAGAAAAAAACATATTGAAATGAATGTTAAACACATGCAGGCCAATTTAAGATATTCACTATTTAAGAATTCATGCTTCTCGCAAATCATTGTCTGCTTATTCACAGGGGGAGGGAAGACTGTCTTAATTCTGGACAATAGAGAAGACACCTGTTACCAGAGAGGCCATGACCATTCAATCAGGGACCCCCACTGTGTATGTGTGTGTGTACACATTAAATTAATGGATGGATTAACATGGATGTATAAATAAGACAATAAAGAGACTGAGTTTGCATTCATGTAACCGCCAAGCCTAAATGACATCTCAGATGCTAAAATGACTTAAATTGTTGAACTTATTGATTGTTCATGTGTGTGAATTCTATTATAAATATAGCGTCTGATAAATGGCATATATTACATAATAATGTCTTTAAATTCATTGAGTTCATTTGTGTGTGTGTGTGTTTGCGTAAATATGTGTGTGTGTTTACGTGCATGTGTGTGTGTGTGTGTGCTTGGGGTGAAACCAGACACACCCATGTCTACAGACCTGTCCAGCAAGGCGATAGAGACCCTTGGGAGTGTTCTACAAGAGTCCAAACAGATGGTACACAGACCGTCTCTCTCCCCCTCTCTCCTCTCTACCACACCCACCCATAGACCCCTGTATACCTCCCACCAAACCACTCCCACAAACCACCCCCACTCCAAACCTTCATCACACCCCGAAACCACTCCCCCAATCCACCCGCATTCCAAACCATCACATCCTCAAACCACAATACTATGAGATTATCTATCACATCCTCAAACCACAACACTATGAGATTATCTATCACATCATCAAACCACAACACTATGAGATTATCTATCACATCCTCAAACCACAACACTATGAGATTATTTATCACATCATCAAAAGACAACACTATGAGATTATCTATCACATCATCAAACCACAACACTATGAGATTATCTATCACATCATCAAAACACAACACTATGAGATTATCTATCACATCATCAAACCACAACACTATGAGATTATCTATCACATCCTCAAAACACAACACTATGAGATTATCTATCACATCCTCAAAAAACAACACTATGAGATTTTCTATCACATCATCAAACCACAACACTATGAGATTGTCTATCAAACCCTGAAACTACAACACTATGAGATTATCTATCACATCATCAAAACAGAACACTATGAGATTATCTATCACATCATCAAAACAGAACACTATGAGATTATCTATCACATCATCAAACCACAACACTATGAGATTATCTATCACATCCTCAAAACACAACACTATGAGATTATCTATCACATCCTCAAAACGCAACACTATGAGATTATCTATCACATCATCAAAACACAACGCTATGAGATTATCTATCACATCATCAAACTACAACACTATGAGATTATCTATCACATCATCAAAACACAACACTATGAGATTATCTATCACATCCTCAAAACACAACACTATGAGATTATCTATCACATCCTCAAAACACAACACTATGAGATTATCTATCACATCATCAAAACACAACACTATGAGATTATCTATCACATCATTAAACCACAACACTATGAGATTATCTATCACATCATCAAACCACAACACTATGAGATAATCTATCACATCATCAAACCACAACACTATGAGATTATCTATCACATCATCAAACCACAACACTATGAGATTATCTATCACATCATCAAACCACAACACTATGAGATTATCTATCACATCATCAAACCACAACACTATGAGATTATCTATCACATCATCAAACCACAACACTATGTCCTCTGAAACAAGACAAGGCAATAGTTCTCTGGCCACCCCACTGCTGTCAATTTTGGAACCTCTTGAAACCTCAAGAGGTTTTGTAGTACCATACTGTACCCCCTAGCTGGGTCTCTCAGCCTGGAGACAGGACCCCCTGGGTGGTGTAATTAGTGTGCAACAGAAGGGGTGAGTCAAAGAGCATACTACACAAGCACATGTTCACATTCACAAAGACACAAACTAGGGTTGGACTGTATCCAGATTTTTATACCTTCATACCGTTCCTGTACCATACTGGGGTATATGGTATTACTGGCAGTGCATACAAGGAGCACTATTTCTTTCCCAAATGTAATTTCTTTACAAATGTAGGCAACAGGGATCTTGATCCAGGAGGGGATTGATTGTCTCTGCTTCAACCAAGAAGCTTGATCTTGAAAGCTGGCCACTTAGCTGGCAAGTTAGCAAAGCAAATGCATAGCTGGAGACCTGAGTAGTATTGAAAATCATACCGTCTATATTTCAAAATACCCCAGTATATGGTTTATACAATATAACGCCAAAGCCGAACACAAAAATTCACACATGAACATATATAGTGCATTCGGAAAGTATTCAGACCCCTCGACTTTTCCACATTTTGTTCCGTTACAGCCTTTATTCTAAAATTGATTAAATTACCATTTTTCCTCATCAATCTACACACAATACCCCATAATGACAATGTGAAAACAGGTTTTAATAAATGTTTGCACATTGATTAGATATGGAAAAAAAAACAGAAATACCTTATTTACATAAGTATTCAGACCCATTGCTATAAGACTCGAAATTTAGCTCAGGTGCATCCTGTTTCCATTGATCATCATTTTTGTGTTTTTACAACTTGATTGTCCACCTGTGGTACATTCAATTGATTGGACATGATTTGGAAAGGCACACACCTGTCTATATAAGGTCCCGCAGTTGACAGTTCATGTCAGAGCAAAAACCAAGCCATGAGGTCGAAGGAATTGTCCGTAGAGCTCCAAGACAGGATTGTGTCGAGGCACAGATCTGAGGAAGGGTACAAAAACATTTCTGCAGCATTGAAGGTCCCCAAGAACACAATGGCCTCCATCATTCTTAAATGGAAGAAGTTTGGAACCACCAAGACTCTTCCTAGTGTCACGTTCCTGACCTGTTTTCCTTTGTTTTGTATTCATTTTAGTTGGTCAGGGCGTGAGTTGGGTGGGTTTGTCTATGTTTGTATTTCTATGTGGGGTTTTGTGTTCGGCCTGGTATGATTCTCAATTAGAGACAGGTGTGTATTGTTTGTCTCTAATTGAGAGTCATACAAAGGCAGCCAGGGTTTCACTGGTGTTTTGTGGGTGTTTGTTCCTGTGTCCTCACAGGACAGTTGAAGGTTAGTCACGTTTGTTGTTTTGTAGTTTGTAGTGTCTTGTTTGCTGTTTTTTCATTAAAAGATGGCTTATTTCCCTCAATCCGCATCTTGGTCCTATCCATGCTCCTTCTCGTCTAAGGGGGAGAACAACATTGACTGCCTTTACAGAAACACCCACCACAACAGGACCAAGCGGATTGAGGAGAGAGAAAAAGAACTAAGGCACTGGACACAGGAGGAATGGTCTTGGGAGATCATGGACGGAAAAGGACCCTGGGGAAGGGTTGGAGAGAATCGCCGCTCTCGGGAGGTGAAGAAGGCAGCCACAGCCCAGGAGCGGTGGATTGAGGAGGCAGCACGTATGAGAGGCTGGAAGCCCGAGAGGCTCACCCAAGAATTTCTTGGGGGGGGGCTAAAGGGGAGTGTGGCGAAGCCGGGTTGGATACCTGAGCCAACTCCCCGGGCTTGCCGTGGAGTAAGAGGGCGTCGTACTGGTCAGACACCGTGTTATGCGGTGAAGCGCACGGTGTCCCCAGTACGCGTGCTTAGCCCAGTGCGGGCTATTCCACCTTGCCGCACTGGGAGGGCTAGGTTGGGCATCGAGCCGGATGCCATGAAGCCGGCCCAACGTATCTGGCCTCCAGTACGTCTCCTCGGGCCGGCGTACATGGCACCAGCCTTACAGGTGGTGTCCCCGGTTCGCCTGCATAGCCCAGTGCGGGCTATTCCACCTCGCCGCACTGGCAGGGCTACGGGGTCCATTCAACCTGGTAAGGTTGGGGAGGCTCGGTGCTCAAGAGCACGTGTCCTCCTTCACGGTCCGGTATATCCGGCGCCACCTTCCCACCCCAGCTCAGTACCACCAGTGCCTACACCACGCACCAGGCTTCCAGTGCATCTCCAGAGCCCTGTTCCTCTTCCACGTACTCTCCCTATGGTGCGTGTCTCCAGCCCGGTGCCTCCAGTTCCGGCACCACGCACCAAGCCTCCTGTGCGTCTCCAGAGCCCTGGACGCACTGTTCCTTCTCCCCGCACTCGCCCTGAGGTGCGTGCCCTCAGCCCGGTACCTCCAGTTCCGGTACCACGCACCAGGCCTAGAGTGCGCCACGAGAGTCCAGTGTGCCCTGTTCCTGTTCCCCGCACTCGCCCTGAGGTGCGTGCCCTCAGCCCGGTACCTCCAGTTCCGGTACCACGCACCAGGCCTATAGTGCGTCTCAGCCGGCCAGAGTCTGCCGTCTGCCCAGCGGTGCCTGAACGGCCCGTCTGCCCAGCTCCGTCTGAGCCATCTGTCTGCCCAGCGCCGTCTGAGCCATCTGTCTGCCCAGCGCCGTCTGAGCCATCTGTCTGCCCAGCGCCGTCTGAGCCATCTGTCTGCCCAGCGCCGTCTGAGCCATCTGTCTGCCCAGCACCGTCTGAGCCATCTGTCTGCCCAGCGCCGTCTGAGCCATCTGTCTGCCCAGCGCCATCTGAGTCATCCGTCTGCCACGAACCATTAGAGCCGCCCGTCTGTCCCGAGCCAGTAGAGCCGTCCGTCAGTCAGGAGCCGCTAGAGCCGTCCGTCAGTCAGGAGCTGCCAGAGACGCCCGCCAGTCAGGAGCTGCCAGAGACGCCCGCCAGTCAGGAGCTGCCAGAGACGCCCGCCAGTCAGGAGCTGCCAGAGACGCCCGCCAGTCAGGAGCTGCCAGAGACGCCCGCCAGTCAGGAGCTGCCAGAGACGCCCGCCAGTCAGGAGCTGCCAGAGACGTCCGACAGTCCGGAGCTGCCCTACAGTCCGGAGCTGCCCTACAGTCCGGAGCTGCCGTACAGTCCGGAGCTGCCCTACAGTCCGGAGCTGCCCTACAGTCCGGAGCTGCCACTCAGCCCGGACCTGCCGGAGTCCCTCAGCCAGGACCTGCCGGAGTACCTCAGCCAGGACCTGCCGCCCCTTATCCCGGTGCTGCCCCTTGTCCCGGTGCTGCCCCTTGTCCCGGTGCTGCCCCTTGTCCCGGTGCTGCCCCTTGTCCCGGTGCTGCCCCTTGTCCCGGTGCTGCCCCTTGTCCCGGTGCTGCCCCTTGTCCCGGTGCTGCCCCTTATCCCGGTGCTGCCCCTTATCCCGGTGCTGCCCCTTCATTTAGGTGGGGTTAGTGGGAGGGTGGTCATTGGGAGGGGGATAAAGAAGCGGGGATTGATTATGGTGGGGTGGGGACCTCGTCCACCGCCAGAGCCGCCACCGTGGACAGACGCCCACCCAGACCCTCCCCTAGACTTTGTGCTGGTGCGCCCGGAGTTCGCACCTTAAGGGGGGGGTTCTGTCACGTTCCTGACCTGTTTTCCTTTGTTTTGTATTCATTTTAGTTGGTCAGGGCGTGAGTTGGGTGGGTTTGTCTATGTTTGTATTTCTATGTGGGGTTTTGTGTTCGGCCTGGTATGATTCTCAATTAGAGACAGGTGTGTATTGTTTGTCTCTAATTGAGAGTCATACAAAGGCAGCCAGGGTTTCACTGGTGTTTTGTGGGTGTTTGTTCCTGTGTCCTCACAGGACAGTTGAAGGTTAGTCACGTTTGTTGTTTTGTAGTTTGTAGTGTCTTGTTTGCTGTTTTTTCATTAGAAGATGGCTTATTTCCCTCAATCCGCATCTTGGTCCTATCCATGCTCCTTCTCGTCTAAGGGGGAGAACAACATTGACTGCTTTTACACCTAGAGCTGGCCTCCCGGCCAAACTGAGCAATCGGTGGAGAAGAGCCTTGGTCATGGAGGTGATGGTCACTCTAACAGAGCTCCAGATTTCCTCTGTGAAGATGGGAGAACCTTCCAGCAGGACAACCATCTCTGCAGCACTCCACCAATCAGGCCTTTATGGTAGAATGCCCAGACGGAAACTACTCCTCAGTAAAAGGCACATGACAGCCCGCTTGGAGTTTGCCAAAAGGCACCTAAAGGACTCTCAGACCATGAAAAACAATATTCTCTGGTTGAACACTTTGGCCTGAATGCCAAGTGTCACGTCTGGAGAAACCTGACACATCCCTAAGGTGAAGCATGGTGGTGGCAGCATCATGCTGTGGGGATGTTTTTCCACGGCAGGGACTGGGAGACTAGTCAGGATCGAGAGAAAGATGAACAGTGAGATCCTCGATGAGCACTCAGGACCTCAAACTGGGGGGAAGGTTGACCTTCCAACAGGACAATAACCCTAAGCACACAGCCAAGACAACGCAGGACTGGCTTCGGGACAAGTCTCTGAATGTCCTTGAGTGGCCCAGGCAGAGCCCGAACTTGAACCCGATCGAACATCACTGGAGAGACTGAAAATATCTGTGCAGCGACACTCCCCATTCAATCTGACAGAGCTTGAGAGGATGTACAGAGTAGAATGGGAGAAACTTCCCAAATACAGGTCTGCCAAGATTGTACCCAGAAGGCTCAAGGCTGTAATTGCTGTCAAAGGTGCTTCAAGAAAGTACTGAGTAAAGGGTCTGTTGCAACAACCACACTAGAAGATACACACACATCATACATACACACACACATCACACACGCATAACACACACAAACATATCACACATACACACACATCACACACACACACACACACACACACACACACACACACACACACACACACACACACACACACACACACACACACACACACACACACACACACACACACACACACACATACACACACACATCACACACATATCACACATATACATCACACACAAACATCACACACATCACACACATCATCACATCACACAGACACACATCACACACACATCACAAACACATCACACACACTCTCCTCACCCTCCTCCCTTTCTCTATCTCCTCTTCCTCACTGTCTCGTGCCCCTCTATGTCCTCTTCCTCAATGTCTCGCTCCCCTCTATCTCCTCTTCCTCACTGTCTCGCTCCCCTCTATCTCCTCTTCCTCACTGTCTTGCTCCCCTCTATCTCCTCTTCCTCACTGTCTCGCGCCCCACTATCTCCTCTTCCTCACTGTCTCGTGCCCCTCTATGTCCTCTTCCTCACTGTCTCGCGCCCCACTATCTCCTCTTCCTCACTGTCTCGCTCCCCTCTATCTCCTCTTCCTCACTGTCTCGCACCCCTCTATCTCCTCTTCC
This sequence comes from Salvelinus fontinalis, assembly GCF_029448725.1. NCBI lineage: Eukaryota > Metazoa > Chordata > Actinopteri > Salmoniformes > Salmonidae > Salvelinus > Salvelinus fontinalis. Next base: position 11,027,217 of record NC_074669.1, read on the forward strand.
TCACTGTCTTGCTCCCCTCTATCTCCTCTTCCTCACTGTCTCGCGCCCCTCTATCTCCTCTTCCTCACTGTCTCGCTCCCCTCTATCTCCTATTCCTCACTGTCTTGCTCCCCTCTATCTCCTCTTCCTCACTGTCTTGCTCCCCTCTATCTCCTCTTCCTCACTGTCTTGCTCCCCTCTATCTCCTCTTCCTCACTGTCTTGCTCCCCTCCATCTCCTCTTCCTCACTGTCTTGCTCCCCTCTATCTCCTCTTCCTCACTGTCTTGCTCCCCTCTATCTCCTCTTCCTCACTGTCTCGCTCCCCTCTATCTCCTCTTCCTCACTGTCTTGCTCCCCTCTATCTCCTCTTCCTCACTGTCTTGCTTCCCTCTATCTCCTCTTCCTCACTCTTGCTCCCCTCTATCTCCTCTTCCTCACTGTCTTGCTCCCCTCTATCTCCTCTTCCTCACTGTCTTGCTCCCCTCTATCTCCTCTTCCTCACTGTCTTGCTCCCCTCTATCTCCTCTTCCTCACTGTCTTGCTCCCCTGCATTCTTGCTGTAATGCAATGATAAGACTAATGGTGTTCAGATCTCTAAAAGACAAAAGGGGCATATGAGGACACAGTGGGAGGATGTTACTGCTTCAGTTAGGAGGCTGAGAGATAGCGAGAGAGAGATACAGAGATAGAAGACATTGAATCAAAAACAAATTTAGTCAGAGCAAGATATATTGTTATACATTATTTCCCATACGCGCCGACACACACTCGAGCACACACACACACGCACACACGCACGCACGCACGCACGCACGCACGCACGCACGCACGCACACACACACACACACACACACACACACACCACAACCACCAACACCAGTTTCAGACAGCCTGTCTCCTTGTCAACCCCACAGTGGCTTAGCCAGGATGCTGGCGGTTAGTCCCATCACCAAAAGCCTTTTTCGCCCTCTCTTTGGGCTGCAGTGAAACCACAAGTTGACATCCATCACATTGACACTTTTGTCTTTGGATTCATCCACAAGAGGAATGTGATTGTGTGTGTGTTGCTGTCTGAGATTGCTATCTAAACATCTGTGTTCAATATGTGATGATGACATGTGTATGTGTGTGTGTGTGGGGGGGGGGGGGTGACATTAAAACATTCCTTTGCTAACAGTCCTCTGCAGTGCATTACCCAGACACCCTACTTCGCCAGAATGTTTTAACTATATTTATTTTGTCGTTTCAATGCGTTCACTGTAAAGCAGATGAAAACTGCTTCACAAAATAAGTACATCACCTAGCAACCTCAACAAGATGTTGAAACCTCTTGGTGTAAGAGTTAAGCCATCATCAGTCACTCCTCTTGCTTAATACCAGTTCTGTTGCAATCAAATGCTGTCTGGTGTTGTTGCTACGGGCTACAGTTTGCAAATAGACAATTTCCCATTTCATCATCCCTTTTAATCGTTGTCTTTAAGCTTTCAACAGACGAGTCACCAGACAATTGGGTAAACTCAGAGTCTATGAATCAAAGGAGAGACTGCCATTTAAAGGGGTGTGGCCAACTTATAAATCAATAGCCAGCTCAATGGGAGGAGAGACACAGTCATGGTGTTAGTGAATGATAAATGCTCTGGTTGAGCTGAGACACGGTTATGGTGTTAGTGAATGATAAATGTTTTAGTTGAGCTGAGACACGGTTATGGTGTTAGTGAATGATAAATGTTTTAGTTGAGCTGAGACACGGTTATGGTGTTAGTGAATGATAAATGCTGTGGTTGAGCTGAGACATGGTTATGGTGTTAGTGAATGATAAATGCTCTGGTTGAGCTGAGACACGGTTATGGTGTTAGTGAATGATAAATGCTCTGGTTGAGCTGAGACATGGTTATGGTGTTAGTGAATGATAAATGCTCTGGTTGAGCTGAGCCAAGGTTATGGTGTTAGTGAATGATAAATGCTCTGGTTGAGCTGAGACACGGTTATGGTGTTAATGAATGATAAATGCTCTGGTTGAGCTGAGACACGGTTATGGTGTTAATGAATGATAAATGCTCTGGTTGAGCTGAGACACGGTTATGGTGTTAATGAATGATAAATGCTCTGGTTGAGCTGAGACACGGATATGGTGTTAGTGAATGATAAATGCTGTGGTTGAGCTGAGACACGGTTATGGTGTTAATGAATGATAAATGCTCTGGTTGAGCTGAGACACGGATATGGTGTTAGTGAATGATAAATGCTGTGGTTGAGCTGAGACACGGTTATGGTGTTAATGAATGATAAATGCTCTGGTTGAGCTGAGACACGGATATGGTGTTAGTGAATGATAAATGCTGTGGTTGAGCTTGGGCGTAGGGCTGATTAGAGATCATTTGGGGATTGGAATGTGAAAATAATGCTTGGCCGCTCCAGAGATTGCCACCCATCTCTGATAGGTGTTGGGGTGGAGCCTGTTACTTTATGGAATGTTGTGTGGTTTTGTGTGTCTGTGTATATGTATATTTGTATAAATCTGTATAAACCATATACTGGGTTATTTTGAAATACAGACGGTATGATTTTCAATACTACTCAGGGCACCAGCTATGCATTTGCTTTATCGTTAGATGATAGACAGAGACCCTTGAGAATTTACATTACGCATAATAAGAGCATACTGTGTTCTACCTATTTTAGAATGCCTCTATAAGGGGAATACACTGGCAACTTACATTGGAGACATTTTGAAAACAATGACAGAGAGACTGCATTTACAGACATTGGTTGAATAACTCTTGAGACATTGACGTCAGCTCCCCTGGTATTTCCAACACAATACACACAGTATTTGCTCATGTTTTTCGTCTGACTCTACAGAACTGGAGGAAACTGATAAGGCAATTGATACTTTAATAGGTGCAGCGTTCCAATTATTGCGCCAATATTTTTGTCCCAAAAGCAAAATTGCCTTGAGATAGTAGAGCTTATTCTGGTACAGCCTGACCTATTTTTAGGCTGATATGGACTTTGGGTGAACTGTTGTCCTCAAAGCTAGCGTGACACAAAATAACTACCACAATATGGAACTAGTAGGTATTCCCCCGCCCCCTTTGTGTACAACCACTTTTCCTGACTTTATCGTCTTAGTCGACATCATGGAAGATGGTAAACTTCACTTGAAATCTCCTTTATAAGGTCTAAAGCATACAGCTAAATGAGCTTCACACATTCATTTCCATAAGTTAGATACTGTCGGTACATGCTACTCTACCTGACTGACTGACTGACTGACAATCAGTCAAAGTGGTCGCCTGTGGATAAACAGAGGACAGGCCCTGAGTGCTAATTAGCTCTAACTGCTCTAACAATCTAGCGTATGTCAGAGCTGTCAATCAACTCCCTGCGGCTCTGTGTATGATTGAACTCCACGATTACCATTTTCCACTAGTTACCACAGCCACAAAGTCAAAATGGCCTATATCGTAAAATAGCATTAATTATTTATATATATTTTTGTTAGCTTTTTGGTCTTAATTTCAGGTTAGTTTTAGGCATAACGTTAGCAGTGTGGTTAAGGCTAGGGTGAAGGTTAGGGTTAGGTTTCAAATCACCTTTTAAGAAGATAAATTGTAGAAATAGGCAGGGTTTACGACTTTGTGGCTGTGGTAACTAGTGATGACCCATTACCCTTCCCCTGCCACCATGGCAACCAAGTCAGCATGCTTGACCACGTGTACAGCCTCTTAGGGGAATGTTGAAAATGGCTTGAGTTTCATGTACTTTTACACTTTTGGGCTAAAGTTAGCCATTTTGGCTACATAAGGAATGCATTAAAGACACATACCAACAGAGGAGTGAATATATTATCACAGTAGGAGTATTTCTGAGTGAAATAACCTTTAATAATATCCCCCTAGAGTGTATTGATGTAAGTGTCACCGCATGTCTGAGGGTAACCAGTTTAAAACATTTATGGAAGTATGGAGGTAGTTTTGTGCCTAAAACTACAATATTTCCTGGGCTTTCTTATATCTCCTAGATGTAGGACAGACACTTCAAACCCTTATTCCTCAATGACTTAGACGTTTAATTAAACACTGAAAGTTCTCCCTTAAAAGGGCAAAATTTCATAGTCCTGCTGAGCTCTCACAACTATCACCCTTCCATAACCTTTGAACCTTATCTACCCAAGCAAACGCATTCCTTTAATATGTGCAACAAGTGCTGTGTCCGTAAAGCTGCATAAAAGGTCAGATTATAGTTTTTTTTTAAACAATAGACCATATTAAAGTCATCCCTTGGGAAAGGGGCAAAAAATACATAGCTGAACACTGCTCTGCACAGCAACCCAACAGGGTATTGGGAATACACAGTTGTTCCTAGCTAGAAATAAATAATAACTGGAAAGCTTCAACTCTGCCTAACCTTTAACCTTAAAGGGCCAATCAGCAGTTGAACCAATAACAACAGCCCCCACTACTGTTTTGGTAAAAAGCTGATGGATGGTGCTGGAGAAATGAAATCACTCTCAAATTCATACACATGGCTCTGGATGCAAGGACTGACCAATCATGCTATCAAAAGTATAATTTTAACAATGTTTTCAGGCTATACAGTGTTTGTTTACATTTACTTTGTTTACAAACATTAGACTAAAACAAGCTTATATTTGGGTTCTGAAGGGGCACGACAGTTGAACTGAGGCGTTTATATTCTTTAAGAATCAATGGGTATATATCATTCATTTATAAAATTGTTTTAGCAACCCCTTTCACAAGGCCTTCCCGGTGTCATTCTTTGGTCAGGTATGCTTTGGCCTCTGCATTTAGTTTGCATTACAAAGGAAGTATTTTCATGAACCCAGACTGATTAATGACTGATGCTATGGCATAGATTTATGAGTTGTATGTAGGCCCTTAAAATAGCCCACAAGTTTTAGAAGGGCATGACGCTTCCAAGACTACAGTTGTTTGTTAGAATGAGAGAGGCACGTGGATGGCCATGACTGTGTATCTCCTCTGTGTGTGTGTGTGTGTGTGTGTATGTGTGTGTGTGTGTGTGTGTGTGTGTGTGTGTGTGTGTGTGTGTGTGTGTGTGTGTGTGTGTGTGTGTGTGTGTGTGTGTGTGTGTGTGTGTGTGTGTGTGTGTGTGTGTGTGTGTGTGACTGTGTGTGTGTGACTGTGTGACTGTGTGTGTGTGTGTGTGTGTGTGTGTGTGTGTGTGTGTGTGTGTGTGTGTGTGTGTGTGTGTGTGTGTGTGTGTGTGTGTGTGTGTGACTGTGTGTGATGAATGAATGTTTCTTCATGCGTGTGCCCACACGTGAGGTCTGTTGTGCTGGGTGGTCCACGTGATGTTCCAGAATGCTCGGCCTGGTAACCATAGCAATTCTCTCATCCCCAGGCCTACATATTCAGCTGGTGGTTTGTTTTGAAGATACTGAGTTTTGTCTGTGTCTGTTGTGAAGAGTACCAAACAGTGTCATTGGCACATTGACTAGATGGGTATACTACAAAGCAGAATCAATGAGTTAGCCAGATAATTTGCCCAAATATTGAGAATATTTTTTAAACATTTGTATAAGATGAGCTTGAAATGAGCATGGTCTAATTGACTCAACAACCAAAAACACATATCTAAATTAAGATATCTTAATTCATCAGAAAATCAATACTTATTATTATTTTATTTTTGTATCCAAGTTAGCAGTTCTTTTTTTAAACTCATTGATCCTGCTTTGTAGTGTACCCCTGTGGTCCTTTGGAACAAATGCCATGAACACAAACATAAAGAGAATGAGGAACTGAAACTATTCAACAGCATTGGAACATGAACCTAGTATCCATACAGACCCTGAATTCAGATGGAGACAATATTTCCTCTCTAATAGTCCATCTCCTTTTCTATTAGCTCTCTAGCATGTGTTGTAATGGGGTTCTGATCATTGACCTTTTAGTCTGCTTCACAACATGGTCTTGCTTTCTCATTGTTATCTTAAAGAGCTGACAGCCAGCACTGCGCCCCACATGAAACACCATGCAACTAGATGTCATTTGTTTATGTCTCTCTGGGATATTTTTCCCTATTACCCCAAAGCTATGTGATTTATTACCTCTGTGTGTGTGTCTGTGTGTGCGTGCGTGCGTGCGTGCGTGTGTGCGTGTGCATGTGCGGTCATACAGAGGACTATTGGAATGTCTAGGTTCCAAAGGAAGCGTGATAAGTTCCAGCTGTTTTGTCTTGCAGTGGTGGGTGGGCAACCTGACCTCATAGCTCTGTGTATACGTTATACGTGTGTGTGTACCTTACTTGGTCAACTGTTCCTCAAAAGTGCTCCAGCTGCACGAGACGAGAGATTAGAAAGTAAAGGGGGGGAGGGAAACGAGGGAGCATGGCCTTTCTTGGTCACGAGATGGGGAATGGAAACGTGAGTCCAGAGTCAGACTGTCACACAAACCTGCATGCCGCGGGCTGAGACGTGTCCAACAGGATCATTTCCAGGCTCCGTGAGTCAAGCTGTTGTTATGCTGCAAGATGAGGAATCGAAGGAGGAGCAGGAGACGGTGGAGGGGAATTCCAAATGCGGAGACCACTCCCTTCTACCCTTGTCTGCTTGGTTCCTTTTCTCTTTTGTGCAGCTTTTCTCTACTGTATGTGACATGTACAGCACAAACACATGATCAACACTGCCCAAGTCTATGATATGACTAGGGCCAGGTCTACGATATGACTAGGGCCAGGTCTACGATATGACTAGGGACAGGTCTACGATATGACTAGGGCCAGGTCTATGATATGACCAGGATCAGGTCTATATGATATGACTAGGGCCAGGTTCATATGATATGACTAGGGCCAGGTCTACGATATGACTAGGGCCAGGTCTACGATATGACTAGGGCCAGGTCTATGATATGACTAGGATCAGGTCTATATGATATGACTAGGATCAGGTCTATATGATATGACTAGGATCAGGTCTATATGATATGACTAGGGCCAGGTCTATGATATGACTAGGATCAGGTCTATATGATATGACTACGGCCAGGTACGTATGATATGACTAGGGCCAGGTCTACGATATGACTAGGGCCAGGTCTACGATATGACTAGGGCCAGGTCTATGATATGACTAGGATCAGGTCTATATGATATGACTAGGATCAGGTCTATATGATATGACTAGGGCCAGGTCTATATGATATGAGTAGGGCCAGGTCCATATGATATGACTAGGGCCAGGTCTACGATATGACTAGGGCCAGGTCTACGATATGACTAGGGCCAGGTCTATGATATGACTAGGATCAGGTCTATATGATATGACTAGGATCAGGTCTATATGATATGACTAGGGCCAGGTCTACGATATGACTAGGGCCAGGTTTACGATATGACTAGGGCCAGGTCTATGATATGACTAGGATCAGGTCTATATGATATGACTAGGATCAGGTCTATATGATATGAGTAGGGCCAGGTCTATATGATATGACTAGGGCCAGGTCTATGATATGACTAGGGCCAGGTCTACGATATGACTAGGGCCAGGTCTACGATATGACTAGGGCCAGGTCTATGATATGACTAGGATCAGGTCTATATGATATGACTAGGATCAGGTCTATATGATATGACTAGGATCAGGTCTATATGATATGACTAGGGCCAGGTCTACGATATGACTAGGGCCAGGTCTATGATATGACTAGGATCAGGTCTATATGATATGACTAGGGCCAGGTCTATGATATGACTAGGATCAGGTCTATATGATATGACTAGGGCCAGGTCTATATGATATGACTAGGATCAGGTCTATGATATGATATGACTAGGATCAGGTCTATATGATATGACTAGGGCCAGGTCTATATGATATGACTAGGGCCAGGTCTATATGATATGACTAGGGCCAGGTCTATATGATATGACTAGGGCCAGGTCTATATGATATGACTAGGATCAGGTCTATATGATATGACTAGGATCAGGTCTATATGATATGACTAGGGCCAGGTCTATATGATATGACTAGGGCCAGGTCTATATGATATGACTAGGGCCAGGTCTATATGATATGACTAGGGCCAGGTCTATATGATATGACTAGGGCCAGGTCTATATGATATGACTAGGGCCAGGTCTATATGATATGATTAGGATCAGGTCTATATGATGTGACTAGGGCCAGGTCTATATGATATGACTAGGGCCAGGTCTATATGATATGACTAGGGCCAGGTACATATGATATGACTAGGGCCAGGTACATATGATATGACTAGGGCCAGGTCTATTTGATATGACTAGTGCCAGGTCTATATGATATGACTAGGGCCAGGTCTATATGATATGACTAGGGCCAGGTCTATATGATATGACTAGGGCCAGGTCTATATGATATGACTAGGGCCAGGTCTATTTGGATAATGTAACTTTGGGTGCCTAACCATGATACTTTTAAAGCACTGTCATGTGAATGACACAAAGACATACAGTAATATCATAAAAAACTAAATGTAGTCAAATATACTGCTTCCAAGTAGTATATTTTCAATTGGATTTGAAAGCCCCTTGAGACTTGAAAGACACGTGAACACAATTAGATGAGATCGATCCCTTCCACAGCCATTGGAGTTTCCAAATGAGGTCATGGGAACGGTTCAGAGCAGTCGCTCAGGAGGAAAGGTCTGTTGTGACCACTGTGGATTGTGGTTTGCTTCACTAAGCTTTTCCATGCTGCCCGTACAGTAGCTTTATTGTTTTCACTGTTTAGAAAGTCTCGGGGGTGGGGTGGGGGGGGGGGTGTAGTAAATACATGAGTCTTTAAACATATTTTTACTGTATACTACACATTTGAGTGTATGTGCGAGTGTGTACATGGGTGGCTGGGTGGATTAGTTGTGTGTATGGGTGACTGGGTGGATTCGTTGTATATATGTGGGAAGCTGGGTGGATTAGTGGTGTGCATGGGTGGCTGGGTGGATTAGTTGTGTGTATGGGTGACTGGGTGGATTCGTTGTATGTATGTGGGAAGCTGGGTGGATTAGCGGTTTGTATGGGTGGCTGGGTAGATCAGTTTTGTGTATGGGTGGCTGAGTGGATTAGTTGTATGTATGTGGGTGGTTGGGTGGGTGGGTGGATTAGTTGTGTGTATGTGGGTGGATGGGTGGATTAGTTGTGTGTATGGGTGGCTGGGTGGATTAGTTGTGTGTATGTGGGTGGCTGGGTGGATTAGTTGTGTGTATGTGGGTGGCTGGGTGGATTAGTTGTGTGTATGTGGGTGGTTGGGTGGGTGGGTGGATTAGTTGCGTGTATGTGGGTCGATGGGTAGATTAGTTGTATGTATGTGGGTGGCTGGGTGGGTGGATTAGTTGTTTGTATGGGTGGCTGGGTGGATTAGCTGTGTGTATGTGGGTGGATGGGTGGATTAGTTGTGTGTAAGTGGGTGGATGGGTGGGTGGGTGGATTAGTTGTATGTATGTGGGTGGCTGGGTGGGTGGATTAGTTGTATGTATGTGGGTGGATGGGTGGATTAGTTGTATGTATGTGGGTGGATGGGTGGATTAGTTGTATGTATGTGGGTGGCTGGGTGGATTAGTTGTATGTATTCTTTGTGGCTGGGTGGGTGGGTGGATTAGTTGAATGTATGTGGGTGGCTGGGTGTCTGGGTGGGTGGATTAGTTGTATGTATGTGGGAAGCTGGGTGGCTGAATTAGTTGTATGTATGTGGGTGGCTGGGTGGGTTAGTTGTGTTTACGTGGGTGGCTGGGTGGATTAGTTGTGTGTACGTGGCTGGGTGGGTGGATTAATTGTATGTATGTAAGTGGCTGGGTGGGTGGGTGGGTGTATTAGTTGTGTGTATGTGGGTGGCTGGGTGGATTAGTTGTGTGTATGTGGGTGGCCGGTGGGTAGATGTGTTGCCGTTCTACGGGCTTTTAACCAACTGTGTTATTTTGTTTGTATTAATTCTGTACATAATGTTGCTGCTTCTGTCTCTTATGACCGAAAAGAGCATCTGAAAATCAGAACAGCGATTACTCACCTCGAACTGGACAAAGATGTTTTAATTAATGAGTCTGACGCCCCGTACCACTCACGAATCGTAGCACTCACGGCCAGAATCCCTGCTGCAGTGTGTGCAAACCTGGTCAAGAACTACAGGAAACGTATGATCTCTGTAATTGCAAACAAAGGTTTCTGTACCAAATATTAAGTTCTGCTTTTCTGATGTATCAAATACTTATGTCATGCAATAAAATGCTAATTAATTACTTAAAAATCATACAATGTGATTTTCTGGATTTTAGATCCCGTCTCTCACAGTTGAAGTGTACCTATGATAAAAATGACAGACCTCTACATGCTTTGTAAGTAGGAAAACCTGCAAAATCGGCAGTGTATCAAATACTTGTTCTCCCCAAAGTATGTGAGTATGCTGTTCATTGACTACAGCTCAGCGTTCAAAACCAGAGTGCCCACAAAGTTCATCACTAAGCTAAGGACCTTGCAACTAAACACCTCCCTCTGCAACTGGATCCTGGACCTCCTGACGGGCTGCCCCAAGGTGGTATGGGTAGGCAACAACACATACAGCACGCTGATCCTCAACACTGTGGCCCCTCAGGGGTGCATGCTTAGTCCCCTCCTGTACTGCCTGTTCACCCACGACTGCCTTGCCAAACATGACTCCAATACCATCATTAAGTTTTCTGATGACACAACAGTGGTAGGCCTGATCACTGACAACGATGAGACAGACTATAGGAAGGAGGTCAGAGACCTGGCAGTGTGGTGCGAGAACAACAATCTTTCCCTCAATGTGAGAAAGACAAAGGAGATGATCGTGGACTATAGGAAAAGGAGGGCCGAAAAGGCCCCCATGAACATCAACGGGGCTGAAGTGGAGCGGGTCGAGAGTTTCAAGTTCCTTGGTGTCCACATCACCAATGAACTACCATGGTCCAAACACACCAAGACAGTTGTGAAGAGGGCACGAAAACACTTTTTCCCCCTCAGGAGACTGAAAAGATTTGGCATGGGTCCCCAGATCCTCAAAAAGTTCTACAACTGCACCATTGAGTGAATCCTGACCGGTTTCATCACCGCCTGGAATGGCAACTGCTTGGCATCTGACCATAAGGCACTACAGAGGGTAGTGCTTATGGCCCAGTACATCACTGGGCCAAGCTTCCTGACATCCAAGACTTATATACTTGGCGGTGTCAGAGGAAGGCCCAAAAAATTGTCAAAGACTCCAGTCACCCAAGTCATAGACTGTTCTCTCTGCTAAAGCACGGCAAGCGTTACCGGAGTGCTAGGACCAAAAGGCTCTTTATCATTTTCTATCCCCAAGCCATAAGAAGGCTGAACAATTAATGAAATGGCCACCCGGACTATTTATATTGACACCCCCACCCCTCCCCCCGTTTGTTTTTACACTGCTGCTACTCACTGTTAACTATCTATGCATAGTGACTTTAGAAATGACCTAGACTAACATGTACCCCCGCACATTGACTCCGTACTCCATGTATATATCCTCGTTATTGTTATGTAATTTTGTTGTATCACTTTTTGATCTGATTTGATATTTTTTACTTTATTTTATTTTTTAAGTATTTTCTTAGCTCTTTTTCTTGAACTGCATTGTTGTTAAGGGCTTGTAAGTAAGCATTTCACGGTAAGGTCTACACCCGTGATATTCAGAGCAATTTGATTTGATTTTATATGGGTGGCTGGGTGGATTGGTTGTGTGCATGTGGGTGGCTGGGTGGGTGGATTAGTTGTATGTATGTGGGTGGCTGGGTGGGTGGATTAGTTTTATGTGTGAGCTCCTGAGTGGCGCAGCGGTCAAAGGCACTGCATCTCAGTGCGAAAGATGTCACTACAGACATCCTGGTTCAATTCCAGGCTGGATCACAACTGGCTGTGCTTGGGAGTCCCATAGGGCGGAGCACAATTGGCCCAGCGTCCTCTGGGTTTGGCCAGTGTAGGTTAAATTAAAAGATGTAGGTGACTGGGTGGAATAGTTCTGTGTAGGTGGGTGGACTAGTTGTTTGCATGTGTTTCAGAAGGGGATTAGGGGATTCAGAAGGTGTGGGGACGCAATGTTGTTCTCACAGATACACAACCTTGTAAAACTTTCATGTTGGGGGGGAGCGCACGCACCCTCTGCATTTTATATACAGTCTCCTTTCCACCTCTACTTTCTGCCCATCTCTGTTTCTTCACATAATGAAGAAGGAAGACAGTCAATGCATTTCTACATGTTAAAGACTCTAGATCTACAGCCATTTTCAACCAAAAACATACCAAGTCCATATTAGTGTGTAGCCTGATGCAATGTGTATCCAAGGAAACCAGTGTAATGCAAACCCATTGGTGGTAAGAAAGACCACATTCATCAGACGATCTCTCTATGACAACGGGTCATCTTTTTCTTCAAATGGGATGCATCAACAGCATGTTTGTCCAGGAGGTGTGCCCTGTCCCTCAGCGTGGGAAGATTCCAGATCCAACTGAAATTCCGGTAGAGCATTGTCACAGCGGAGTGGGCCGTTGCTATGGCGACCCCGGTGCATATCTGTGCGTGTGTTTGTGTATGAAAGTGTGCCCCTTGTGTTGAAATGAGTTCTGGAGGAGGGAGTGCTAGACGAGATCCAATCAGATGAGAGTGTTTAGGTTTTTAGTGAATGCCCCCCCCCCCCAACATGATAGTGTTAACGACGTTGCACAACACTTTCCCAAACCTGCTGCCAAAACACCATGTAGGCCTACATTTCCAGTCGCTGTCACCCCCACCCCTTTAAAGCCCAAACCCTCTTACAGAAGAGCACCAGTGTGGGCTTTCCTCATAGGATGCAGGGATAAGAGGGGAGTTTAATACTAAGCTGTCAAGAGTCCACACTGACACCATCTTTTTAAAACGAGCTTGAGAATTCAACAGCATTCACCTCCTTGGTTACATAATGAGAGATGTCGAGAGTCTTCACATACCCCTTCCCACCCCTCATCCCCCAACCCGCCTCCCCGTCCTCCCACCCCTCATCCCCCCACCCGCCTCCCCCCTGTCCTCCCACCACTCAACCCCCCACTCGCCTCCGCCTGTCCTCCAACCCCTCATCCCCCCCGTCCCCCCACCCCTCATCCCCCCGTATGGGCACACTGTAGTCAAACCAGCTCGAATATGGATCTACACAGCCCTCTCATACTTCAAATCAAAAATCTCTTGTGAGAATAGACATTCATTGTACACGTGGATACACTGGAGGTCTGTCTGCAGGGAAAATGTTATTCTTTTTCTTTCCTGGAGATGGATGGGTAGGTCTGAATGTGTTTGTGTATGAGTCAGTGTGTGAGTGTTAGAGGGGAGGCTGAGTAATCGAGTGCCTCTTGTTGTTTTTTTCGGCAAATTGTTCTTGACTCTCAGGCACTAGAGAAACGGTTACTTCTCACACTGGGCCCTCTGTGTTCTTTCACTCTGCATCTCACTAACTGTGGTTTCTGAGTAGACTGGCTGGCAGAGTAAGGAGAGTGGAGAGAAGGAGACAGACATGCTCTTATGGTGTGCTTCTGGGTTCCCATATAGTTTTTATGAAAATAGAATGACGGAGGGGGGAAAAACAAAATATTTATTGTGAAGGAAGGAGAGAAAGGGAGGAGCAAGATGTAGGGAAAAAGAGAGAAAATGTGAGAGACAATAAGAGAGTTAGAGAGAGAGAGAAAGAGAGACAAGGCGAGCTGTGCAGACGGACAAGGGTGGTGACGTGGACAGATAGATCAGGAGAGAGAGAAACAGACTGAGAGGAGAAAAGGAGGAGCTGGGCACAGATAGAAACAGAACCAGGCAGAACCCTCCGCAAAAAAAGAAACCAAAATAAAATAAATATTCAAGAATTACAACATTCAACTGCATAAAACAACCATACTTTCTGACAGACCACAAATGATAAAAGAGAAGGGCCTCACAAGAGGTGTAAAATATGCAAGAGAAAAAACTGTTAATTAAAAAAAGAAAACATTTGCATTTCCATCCCTGTCCAGCAGGTGGCCTATGTGTCTCTGCGTCAGGGCTGTGGAGGGCGTGTCTCGCTGAGTATTCGGGTCAGGGGGTTCGTTGTCGTGTTGAAGAACGCAGCTCACATCGGAGCCACAGTGGCGCTCTGTGAATCCCCCCTCTCTCTTCTCTCTCTCTCTCTCTCTCCCTCTCTCTCGCTCTCGCTCTCTCCGTCCCCCCTTGCTACGAGATGAGCACGCACTGCACTTCCTCTGCAGCCCGCGAGCCCCCACTGAGGCTTGCAGGGCATGGATGGAGGGAGGCAGAAAGGGAGGGGGGTGAGAGAGGGGAAGAGGGAGAAGGGGAGGGAATGAGTGAGAGAAAGGGGAAGAATCAGAGACAATTTGAGGAGACTGAGTAAGAGAGTTAAGGGAGAGTGGGGTAAGTTTAACATTTTTATACATTCAGCATCACTCAGTCAGGGGCAATATAATATTCTTTCTAACAAAGATATGTTCATATATTTCAGAATGTTGTGTATCCCTGGAAAAAAAAATATGAATGTAAACATTACAGTTTTACAAAAAAACTGGTCCCGTGGTACAATTTAGCCCAGGTATATGGGGTAAGTTGTGACGCAGGACAGGGTAAGTTAAGCCATCTACAAATGTCTGTACTTCATGAAATATTTGTATTTATTTAACATTTATTTAACTAGGCAAGTCAGATAAGAACAAATCCTTATTTACAATGATGGTCTACCAAAAGGCAAAAGGCCTCATGCGGGGACAGTGGCTGCAATTACCACTACCTTTTAAAACCATGTCTATCTTCATATCCCAAACATAATTCAACACAATAAAGATCGCTTTTTTGTCTTTTAATCATTTGAATCATATTTTAAAGGTCAACTGCACTACCTGATTTGGCCTTGTTTTTCATCGAAGCTCATTAAGAAAGGCTAGCGGCCGTGACAGAAGTCAAACAAGAGTTGTCTTGGGGTTGAGGTCTGATGTAAGTGTTTCATGCGTGTGTCTTTGCCCTTCAATCACAACAAACAAGGACAGTAGCTAGCCAGTTTGAGTTAAACATTATTGAAAGAAAGCTGGTAACGTGCATCAAACATGTCGTCAGGGTTGCTTGATTATGAGCTAGCTAGCTACAGTGCCTTCAGAAAGTATTCACACCCCTTGATTTTTTCCCCACATTTTGTTGTGTTACGAAGTGGGATTAACATTGTTTAAATAATCATTGTTTGTCAACGATCGAAACAAAGTACTCTGTAAAGTCAAAGTAGAAGAAAATATTTAACATTTGTAAAACAAAATCATGAAAAATAACACACTTAAGTATTCAACCCCCTGAGTCAATACAAATTAGAATCACCTTTGGCAGTGATTACAGCTGTGTGTTTCTGGGTAAATCTCTAAGAGCTTTCCCCACCTGGATTGTGCAACATTTGCCCATTATTCTTTAAAAAATAATTCAAGCTCTGTCAAATTGGTTGTCTGGGAGTGCTAGACGAGATCCAATCAGATGAGAGTGTTTAGGTTTTTAGTGAATGCCCCCCCACCCCCAACATGATAGTGTTAACGACGTTGCACAACACTTTCCCAAACCTGCTGCCAAAACACCATGTAGGCCTACATTTCCAGTCGCTGTCACCCCCACCCCTTTAAAGCCCAAACCCTCTTACAGAAGAGGACCAGTGTGGGCTTTCCTCATAGGATGCAGGGATAAGAGGGGAGTTTAATACTAAGCTGTCAAGAGTCCACACTTACACCATCTTTTTAAAACAAATTTAAGAATTCAACAGCATCCACCTTGGTTACATAACGACAGATGTCGAGAGTCTTCACAACTATACCCCTTCCCACCCCTCATCCTATATTAAATGTCTGCTTTTCTTATCCATCTACCAATAGGTGCTCTTCTTTGCGAAGCATTGGAAAACCTCTCTGGTCTTTTTGGTTGAATTTGTGTTTGAAATGTACTGCTCGACTGAAGGATCTTACAGATAATTGTTTGTGTGGGGTACAGAGATGAGGTAGTAATTCAAAAATCATGTTAAACACTATTCATGCACACAGAGTGAGTCCATGCAACTTAGTATGTGACTTGTTAACCACATCTTTACTCCTGAACTTATTTAGGCTTGCCATAACAAAGGGGTCAAATACTTATTGACTCAAGACATTTCAGCTTTTCATTTTAAAATAATTTGTAACATTTTCTTAAAACATAATTCCACTTTGACATTACGGGGTATTGTGTGCAGGCCAGTGATTTTTTTCTCTCCAATTTAATCAATTTTGAATTCAGGCTGTAACACAACAAAAATCGGGAAAAAGTCAAGGGATGTGAAAACTTTCTGAAGGCACTGTAGCTAACGTTAGCTAGCTAGCTACAGTGCCTTCACAGTGCCTTCAAAGTTTTCACATCCCTTGACTTTTTCCCGATGGCTAGCTAAATCAAACCTGTCTTCAAGTACAACGTTAGCTATGCAAATCTTCCTATCACATTACATGTTAAGGAGAAGCTATGTATTTAGCTAGTAATATCACGGTATCATAGCGGCATAGCCTACCAAACAATGACAAGTAGCTACGTAGGTAGCTAGCTAGCTATAAACAAAATGTAGCTTCTTACCAACAACACACCAATCTCAGGTTTGATTGGTTGACAGCCCAAGTAGAAGCCATTCAGATTTAATCCATATCCTGACGATCTTTACAAGATTGTTGAATAACTTTATTGAAGCCCATTTTCACTAGTGTAGCTATTTCCCAAGCAAGGGTAAGTACTAACCACTGCCTGGGGAAGATGTTCCAGTGGGCGAGTTTGTTTTGCGTGACCCATTTCCTGGTTGCTAAAATTCTAATAGTTCACCTAATTTCAGTTTATGTGACAAAACAAGCAAGTATAGTGTAGAGAGTCATGGTAACTTCTAAACCGTTGTGAAATATATTTTCCATAACCAAACGTATTGGTGTACAAAACTGAAAGTAAAAGTTGCAAAACTTAAGAACGGGAAGCAGAGAAATAGCTCTCATAGAACAGATATAACAATTCTTAGACTTGCGTTCATTGAGAATGAAAGATCTACAACACACATTTCTATGTTCATTTGGTCAGGTCGCCCAAAAAGTTACATATTGCAGCTGTTGCATAGGCCAGGCCCTGATGTTACTTCATATCCCAGTGATAACACCTTGCATTACACCTGGGAAGAAAACACTTCAATTTGCTCAACTTGCCTTTGGCTCAACCATAGGCCCATCTTACACCAAAGGCAAACATCTTGACTATATTAGCCCACACAGCTACAAGGATGCACTTTCATGCAAGGTTTAGGACCACATTTTGAAGTGTATAGAGACACGAACAGATGTGTACAACAATCTTAAAAGTATCTACTTTCATTTGGATACAAGCATCATGAAACCTCTAACACAATAAAGTATTTTGACTTGGTGAAGATCAGTTTCGTGGACCTAACTTGTTTATCACTTTTTTTCCATGTGGTGTCTTCCTTCACAGACTCCATGAAATACTTCTTCCTAAATATTTGGTAAAATTATTCATTTTGTGTATGGTTTCATAGAAACAAGAGTGGCTCAATTTACCCCTTTGGCTCAACTTACCCCACTCTCCCCTATAGAGAGAAGGGCAGGGATAAGGAGAGATGATGTGGGAAAGAGAGAATATGATTTTGAGAGAAAGAGACGTCTTATCTCCCTGTTTCATTCATCTTACATACCCAAGTGAGGATCCAGAACACAATCACGATCCAGAACACAATCACAGTCGAAAAGTCACACACATGCAGACCCAGTGCAATTTGGTAAACTACGGTAGTATTACTACTCCTCAAAATTGAAGTCACTCATATAAAGTACCCCCCCCCCCCCCACCACCCACACACACACTCGTGCAGACACATACACACATAAAATACAATACAATGATAACACAATATGATGATTTAGTGTCCCTCTTGCAGTTGACGCACATCACGGGGGAGGGTGGGGCTCTTTAATACTGCTTCTGCAGCACGGCAGACAGGTGAACTGGGGACATGCTGGCTCCAGCTCAGCATTCAGGACACAGCTACTGTACACACACTGCAGAGAGAGGAAGAGAGCGAGGGAGGGAAAAAAGTATGGAGAGAGAGCAGAAATAGAGACAGATGAGGAATTTCAGCGTAGTAGCGTCTAGAGCGTTTAGACTCATAATATTCCACCTCGTAACCAAAATACACTCTCAGGCTTACCACAGAGAGAGGATGGGGGAGGGAGAGAGAGAAGGAGGGAGCAGGGACACAGAGAAAGAGGGATGTCAGTGCAGTCTACTGTATTTAGTGTTATAACAGAGCAGAGGTGGGAGAAAAATGGAGAGAGGGATAAGGAGACAGGATAAGAGAGGGATAAGGAGACAGGGAGAGAGGGATAAGGAGACAGAGAGAGGGATAAGGAGCCAGAGAGAGAGGGATAAGGAGCTAGAGAGAGAGGGATAAGGAGCCAGAGAGTGAGGGATACGGAGCCAGAGAGAGAGGGATAAGGAGCCAGAGAGAGAGGGATAAGGAGACAGAGAGAGAGATAAGGAGACAGAGAGAAATGGATAAGGAGGCAGAGAGAGAGAGATAAGGGGAGAGAGAGAGAGAGAGAGAGAGAGAGAGAGAGAGAGAGAGAGAGAGAGAGAGAGAGGTACAGAGACAGATAGAGAGGGATAAGGTGACAGAGAGAGAGGGATAATGAGACAGACAGGGAGAGGGATAAGGAGTCATAGAGAGAGAGATAAGGAGCCAGAGAGAGAGAGGGATACAGAGACAGGAGGAGAGAAGGATAAGGAGACAGGGTGAGAGAGGGATAAGGACCCAGAGAGAGAGGGTTAAGGAGGCAGAGAGAGAGGAATACGGAGACAGAGAGAGAGAGGGATAAGGAGACAGAGAGGGCGAGGGATAAGGAGACAGAGAGAGAGAGAGAGGGATAAGGAGACAGAGAGAGAGAGGGTTAAGGAGCCAGAGAGAGAGAGATGGATAAGTGATAAGGAGCCAGAGAGAGGGATAATAGATGAGGAGCCAGAGAGAGAGTGATAAGGAGACAGATAGAGAGGGATAAGGTGGCAGACAGATAGAGATAAGGAGCCAAAGAGAGAGGGATAAGGAATAAGGAGCCAGATAGAGAGAAGGATAAGGAGAGAGTGAGAGAGGGATAAGGAGACAGACAGAGAGGGAAATGAGAGAAAAAGAGAAGGAAAAAGAGAGTGGGATAAGGAGAGACAGAGAGCTAGTAACCTTGTTTTCTTTCGTTAATTCATCCTTTCCTGCCTCTCTTTCTTTCTTTCTTTCTTTCTTTCTTTCTTTCTTTCTTTCTTTCTTTCTTTCTTTCTTTCACCCAAGTGACTCGAGTGGCACTGCGTTCTAAGGCACTGCGTCTTAGTGCTAGAGGCGTCACTACAGACCCTGGTTTGATTCCAGGCTGTATCACAACTGGCCATGATTGGGAGTCCGATAGGGCGGCACACAATTGGCCTGGGTTTGGCCGGGGTTGGCCGTCATTGTAAATAAGAATTTGTTCTTAACTGACTTGCCTAGTTAAATAAATACATTATTTCTTTCTTACTGCAACAAGTGCTCACATATCTGATACAACTTGTCTATTTCAGAACATGCAGGGATACTATTGTAGGGATAATGATACTGTTGTGTTTTTTTCTAAGTTTGCATAACAAAAGACGTGTAACAAGAACCTTGTTGAGCTAACGTGTAATCAGGGCCAGACAACAACATAGCCACATTTTCCAATGACAATTTTTGTTGCACATGTACTAAAGAAGTCTTCTCAAACCACCACAGCTTACCTGTTACATAAACATTCTGTATTAGAGTGTGTCAAAACATGATCCTGTTCTTGACATACAGCCTACCTGGGCACCCGGTGTTGTTTTGAATGATAATTATTGTCCTAAACTAAGGTTAAGATGACATTCCTACTGCTCAGCTCACGAGAAAGAAGGGCGGCGCTGTGGTGTTCATAATTCATTGTAGGGAGGAGAAAAAGAGCAGTGCTACTGTTATGCAAGCTCAATGGATTAGTGGGCGATTGTTGCTCACTTCTTTAATCCACTATACTAACGTGCTGAATGGCGTATGGTGGAAGAACTAGGACAGAACACAAACCAACGTTTAGAAACCGGCTAGACCAATTAACCTTTGGGTCAAACCATTTTTGCATGATTCTAACCCATGATTTGACCTATTTTAACTACATTTTAACCCCTTTTTATTCAGAGCTGACATCTTTCCTTTCTTGTGTGTGTTTGTATATGTGTGTGTTTACACTAAAATTCAGGCTTTTGACATCTCAAGCTTATTTTGACATTGGGTGGAAGTGTGCCAAAGGCCACCATCGGTTAGTAGAAGTCAGCTACACACTGAGAATTCTTTATTTACATTTTTTATTTAACCTTTATTTAACTAGGCAAGTCGGTTAAGAACAAATTCTTATTTACAGTGACGGCCTACACCAGCCAAACCTGGACGACTGGCCGCCCTATGGGACGCCCAATCAAGGCCGTGATACAGGTTGTGATGCAGCCTGGAGAAAGACGAGTGTTAACGTTGAGTGCGTGTGTGGGCGGAAGGGGGGGGTGTCCACACACTTCCACCACTTAAACTACACTTAGCTACATTCACTTGAGCACAAGGTTTAGGTTGTCTGTTGGACATGGGAAACTATGAACATGCTGTTGTTCGTTTCTAGTTGACATGGTTTGCAGTTATCCCATGGATAATCAAAGCAACAACAGTCTGTTGGGAAGACAGTTGCCACACATGTCAACATTTTTATGAATGGTATAACTGTGTATTAAGTTACATACTGCCACTGTCACGGGGACAAAGCTGGTATTAAATCTATAAGATAAAAAAATACCCACTGATTTTGAGACGCTTTAGAAGTATAAAAACCTTCATTATAGGAACAAGAACAAGCAGTCTGCATTCTAAAGGCCAAGCTGTAAGTCCCAATCCAAGGATCTAGGACACATTCAAAAGTCTAGGCCTGCATTCTACGATTAAGTGTGCTTTCATTAGTTGGCCAGTTGAAGGCAAGGATGACCTGCATGGCCTAGGTTGCTGGGTTGGACTCGTACAGGAGCCCAACCTTCTGAGGGAGTAATGAGAGTACTTCAACAGTGTGTCGGCCATAGAGCTCCAAAAAAATATCCACTTTCAAAAGCAGCTCTATGAGTGCATCTCCACGACATGGCCAGGGATGAGACAGACCAAACAAAAATGCCACAGTGCCGTTTTATTGCTACATTTGTTTAATCAGGCCCAACATTCTATTACCTCACGGAAACCCTATAATTATAATAATTAGACCCTTTTCTTTTAAAGAAGAGGACCATTTAGGGCCCAGCTGAAAATGAACACTTTGTACATTGTTGACATGGGGCAATTGTGAACAACACACGTCCTTGTGTGGAAGGGGCGACTCAAGACTGAGGGAATCTCTTGATGAATGAGGGTCTCATTTCGGCGCCCGCCAGGACCTGTCGAGCGAGAATCGCTTCTTGTTCCTTTGGAGGCGCTCGCTAGACATCTTGGCTCCGCGGTGGTGGCTTTGCGCCTGGCTGCGTCTGAGGAGATTTGCTCTTTTAAGAAAACACACCGTGTGAAAACGGCAGCTTGAAAAAGGGGCTCCGCTTCTCCCAAACGGGGAGGGGGTGAGGTCATAGAGGTGGTACCTCAGTGGAGTCTTTGTTTAGGTTGTGGCTAGAACGTCTGAGGCATTTCTAGAAATCTCTGCAAACTGTGCCATAGCCTGCCTCTCTCTCTCTCTCTCTCTCTCTCTCTCTCTCTCTCTCTCTCTCTCTCTCTCTCTCTCTCTCTCTCTCTCTCTCTCTCTCTCTCTCTCTCTCTCTCTCTCTCTCTCTCTCTCTCTCTCTCTCTCTCTCTCTCTCTCTCTCTCTCTCTCTCTCTCTCTCTCTCTCTCTCTCTCTCTCTCTCTCTCTCTCTCTCTCTCTCTCTCTCTCTCTCTCTCTCTCTCTCTCTCTCTTTCTGCAGTTCCTTGGCTGCCCCAGCTGATTGTGAGGGTTTGGGTTGATTGTGAGGGGGCCCTCTGTTTGCTCAGACAAAAGGCCTTCTTTCTGCTGAAGAAAGCAGAGTTTCCGGCGTGAGTTTGCTGATGGCCCATATAAGGGGATGGGGCCAGGGGGGCAAGGGTTGGAAGGGGGAGTGGTGATGGGGGGAGGGGGTGTGAGTTAGTCGCAGGCTGGGGCGGTCCGAACAGAGCCACAGCTGCATCCTAACACAAAGACGAGAGAGAAACACTGACCACTGTCTTCAGCCTGAAAAAAACAACAACCATTTCTTGAAAATAATGGGACACAGTTTGGCTAACTTGACAGGGATGACACTTTATTAGCTTAGCCTTTTCAGATCCGGATCACATCAGTTTCACCTGATTTAATCAACTCTGCAACTGTTGCCAGAACGGGGTGATGAATCAGACCACAAATAACCCTAATATACAGTATCTTTCAAAGAAAGACAACAGAATAAGAATATAGACAACAGACAACAATATAAGAACATCATATTCCCTTAATGCACACTTAATGCACATTACCCTACTACACAAAGACTGGCTCCTTCTCTTTACCCTACTACACAGACTGGCTCCTTCTCTTTACCCTACTACACAAAGACTGGCTCCTTCTCTTTACCCTACTACACAAAGACTGGCTCATTCTCTTTACACTACTACACAAAGACTGGCTCATTCTCTTTACACTACTACACAAAGACTGGCTCCTTCTCTTTACCCTACTACACAAAGACTGGCTCCTTCTCTTTACCCTACTACACAAAGACTGGCTCATTCTTTTTACCCTACTACACAAAGACTGGCTCCTTCTCTTTACCCTACTACACAAAGACTGGCTCCTTCTCTTTACCCTACTACACAAAGACTGGCTCATTCTCTTTACCCTACTACACAAAGACTGGCTCCTTCTCTTTACCCTACTACACAGACTGGCTCCTTCTCTTTACCCTACTACACAAAGACTGGCTCCTTCTCTTTACCCTACTACACAAAGACTGGCTCATTCTCTTTACACTACTACACAAAGACTGGCTCCTTCTCTTTACCCTACTACACAAAGACTGGCTCCTTCTCTTTACCCTACTACACAAAGACTGGCTCATTCTTTTTACCCTACTACACAAAGACTGGCTCCTTCTCTTTACCCTACTACACAAAGACTGGCTCCTTCTCTTTACCCTACTACACAAAGACTGGCTCATTCTCTTTACCCTACTACACAAAGACTGGCTCCTTCTCTTTACCCTACTACACAAAGACTGGCTCCTTCTCTTTACCCTACTACACAAAGACTGGCTCATTCTCTTTACCCTACTACACAAAGACTGGCTCCTTCTCTTTACCCTACTACACAAAGACTGGCTCCTTCTCTTTACTCTACTACACAAAGACTGGCTCATCCTCTTTACCCTACTACAAAGACTGGCTCATTCTCTTTACCCTACTACACAAAGACTGGCCCATTCTCTTTATCCTACTACACAAAGACTGGCTCATTCTCTTTACCCTACTACACAAAGACTGGCCCATTCTCTTTACCCTACTACACAAAGACTGGCTCATTCTCTTTACCCTACTACACAAAGACTGGCCCATTCTCTTTACCCTACTACACAAAGACTGGCTCATTCTCTTTACCCTACTACACAAAGACTGGCTCCTTCTCTTTACCCTACTACACAAAGACTGGCTCCTTCTCTTTACCCTACTACACAAAGACTGGCTCATTCTCTTTACCCTACTACACAAAGACTGGCTCCTTCTCTTTACCCTACTACACAAAGACTGGCTCATTCTCTTTTATCCTGTGGAAGTTGGAGCCTTCCTTGATATAAGACTTCTGACGCTGCGTATGCTCTATGCAAGGAGGCAGGGCGTAAATCTCCTTCCTGGTGCAAATAGACAGATTTATATGCCTCTCCCCAGAAAATAGATCAATGACTGGCTGCGGCACAGACGGGTGAAGGGGTTCGAATCACTCTGTCACTGTCACAGTGCCCGCTGCAGCGGCCGGCTTTTACAGCTGGGAAGCCAGACAGACATGGAGAGACAGATCACTTACTGTAAAATGAAAACAAATATGGTTATGCTTAGGTCATACAGAGGGAAAAGGGAGCTTCATAAGCCAGGTCACCTCACTTAAAGCCTCATAAGTCACTATGGCAACAAGTCAAAATACTTCCACTCAAGCTAAGGGACCTGCAGTAATACTCTGCCTGGCCCTACCACTTGAGGGAGAAGCTATCCCTAACCAGAGCCATATACATGTATATTGTTCTAATTCTATACATTCAGTTACACAGCATTGTTTAAATATTCCCCATGTAATGTTAATGGGGAGTAACATTGCTGCCATAGAATGTTGAAGTGTTATGTAAATGTATCATAACGCAGAAATATGCATTGGCCCAACTCTCTAAATGTATGGCTCTGCTCCTAACCACAGATAGTAGATCAGATGACCTTACCCCAATCCTAACCCACGACCAGAGGTAAGGGGCGACTACTCCCTACTCTCTTAGACATAAGCTGGATACACATCACAGCTGTGCTGACCCACCTCAGATCAAATATATATTTATTTTTCATCCTCTCCCTTCTAACAGAAATGCTGCCTAATGACCAGGTCTCAAAACTATTTATTGTACACAATGATGTTATGCAGTTATGCAGTCATGTCCAAAATTATTGGCACCCTTGATTTTTTAATTTCTAATATTGTTTTATACTAATATAATTGCTCAGATAAATAGTTTGTTTAAGAAAAATATATATATTTTCTAAAAAAGATTTAGGTCCAAATGATTGGCACCCCTGTTTTCAATACCTTTCAATACCTCACCTTGCGATGATAACGGATCTGACTCTTTTTCTAAAAATGTTTTAAGAACACATTGGGAGGGATCTTAGAACATTCCTCCATACAGAATCTTTCCATATACTTGATATTCTCCGTCTGCGCTTATGGACTGTCCTCTTCAAATCAAACCACATGTTTTCAATGGGGTTCAAGGTCAGAGACTGACACAGCAATTACAAAAAGTAGATTTTGTGGTAAATTAATCATTTCTTTGTGGATTTTGATGTGTGCTTGGCATTAAAGTCTTGCTGGAAGATCCACTTGCGGATAAGTTTCAGCCTCCTGGCAGAGGCAACCAGGTTTTTGGATGAAATGTCCCAATACTGGGTAAAGTTCATGATGCCGTTGACTTTAACAATGGCCCCAGGACCAGTGGAAGCAAACTAGCCCCATAACATCAAAGATCCTCCACTATATTTTGCAGTAGCTATGAGATCCCTTTCTGCATATTCATTTTTCTTTCGATGCAAAATCCACCACTGGTGTGCGTGGCCAACGAGCTGCATTATCAAGTCATCTGACCATAGCACCAGTTCTAATCCAAGTGCCATTGCCATTTTGTAAACTCCAGATCACATTTGTTGGATGACATGAAAATAGAGCTCTTTGCGTGACACACCAGTGGTGGGTTTTACATCGAAAAAAAAACAAATATTACTCGTTAAACAAAATCTTTTTCTCTGAGAAATTATATTAGTATAAAAATAGATAATTTCCAAAATGTTTTGAGAATATAATACAGTGCAATATTTTTGTATTACTTATTTTTTTATCTTTTCTGCTAATCTTTATCACGGGAGCCAATCATTTTGGCATACAGTTCATTCATAAAGTATTCAGACCATTTAATTTTTTCCACATTTTGTTACATTACAGCCTTATTCTAAAATGGATTAAATAAAATTCAAATCCTCATCAATCTACACACAATACCCTATAGTTAGTGAATTTTTTCTGGTCAGGGCTTCACTGGCTGAGGGCAGGTTTTCATCAAGGAGCTGGCCGCTCGGCAGGTACAGAGCTGGCCACCCGGCCAAACTGAGCAATCGGGGGAGAAGGGCCTTGGTCAGGGAGGTGACCAAGAACCCGATGGCCACTCTGACAGAGCTCCAGAGTTCCTCTGTGGAGATGGGAGAACCTTCCAGAAGGACAACCATCTCTGCAGCACTCCACCAGTCAGGCCTTTATGGTAGAGTGGCCAGACAGAAGCCACTCCTCAGTAAAAGGCACATGACAGCCTGCCTGGAGTTTGCCAAAAGGCACCTAAAGATTCTCAGACCATGACAAACAATACTCTCTGGTCTGATGAAACCAATATTGAACTCTTTGGCATGAATGCCAAGTGTCACGTCTTGAGGAAACCTGGCACCATCCTTACGGTGGTGGCAGCATCATACTGTGGGGATGTTTTTCAGCAGCAGGGACTGGGAAACTAGTCAGGATCAAAGGAAAGATGAACGGAGCAAAGTACAGATAGATCCTTGATAAAAACCTGCTCGAGCGCTCAGGACTTGAGACTTAGGCGTAGGTTCACCTTCCAACAGGACAATAACCCTAAGCACACAGCCAAGACAATGCAGGAGTGGCTTCGGGACAAGTCTCTGAATGTCCATCTCATAAAAGCATGCATACATGCACTGACACACACACACACACACACAAGCACACACACACGCACACACACACTGTAACAGGCAATAGGCAATCCCACGGCACCACCACCTTAAACACTCTTCTCCTTGAATGGCTTCTAATGGGGCAATTTGCCACAACTTTTCCCTATCCTCCCACTCCTCCATCTGACGCCTCACAAATTGCCTATCTATTAAAAAGCCCTGGATATGACATGTGGTGCACAGGGACCCAACCTCATTACATGCCTTGTGGGAGATTATTAAAATGTCTCCTCTGATTTCAGAGTGCTTTTACTCATGACAGGATGAGGAGGAGGACGGACACAATAACCACCACATCTACACACTTGACTTGGCCAAGCATGAAAAAGGAACGCAAATAAAGTGTTGGTTATTCAGGTTATAACAGGTTATTCATTAGCAGTACAATGACAGAAAAATAGATGATTGATGTCAAGGAGATAGGATAAGCAGGAGATAGGATAACTGAAGCAAGAGATGGGATAACTAAAGCAGGAGATAGTATAACTGAAGCAGGAGATAGGATAACTGAAGCAGGAGAGGATAACTGAAGCAGGCGATGGGATAACTGAAGCAGGAGATAGGATAACTGAAGCAGGAGATGGGATAACTGAAGCAGGCGATAGGATAACTGAAGCAGGCGATGGGATAACTGAAGCAGGAGATAGGATAACTGAAGCAGGAGATGGGATAACTAAAGCAGGAGATAGGATAACTGAAGCAGGAGATGGGATAACTAAAGCAGGAGATAGGATAACTAAAGCAGGAGATAGGATAACTGAAGCAATACTTATACTAGTGCTTTTACGAGGCTAATAGATATCATTCAGACACAATGGGGACTCAGTGATTTGCACTTCAGTCGACTGCAAGAGACCGAATCGTTTGCTAATGTGTCTTTTTATGGGCCACATTTAGTACAAATCTTTGGCTGGCTGGTTTCCCAATATAGATGTTTTAAAGCAACACAACCCACATTAGGCTTTGACCTTTACCAGTGTTGAGAGAATATGGAACTGAACTTCATGCGGGACAGGGCCCTTATCCATTCAATTTCCATTTTGGATTAGTTGCTTGGTCAAAGGGGAGTCGGATAATTGCCATCTGATGGAACGGAGAGATCTGATGGAAAGTTGCACATCAAGTTAATACTCCATACTAAAGGGACAATGTCCTCTTTTGATACTCAGTAGACATGGTATTGCTTCCAGATTTAGAGACACTATACGTTCTGAGCTGAAACAAAGAAAACAGAGGTTCCATATCAGTTTTGATAGATGTCCTTAAATTATGTTTTCCTCTCAAGATCAAGCACTCCAAGAGATTCAGACCTAAAATACCCCATAGACTCATTGACGTATTCCCATTAATCGCCCCTTTTAAAATTGATTAGAGGTGGGGAAATGCTCCCAAAGGAAGGGAAATGAGAAGCTCTTTCATTACTGTAGCTACCTCCCAAGACTGTAATCTTCAGAGAGATGGTATTCCATAGAAATATGAAGAAAACTATGTTAAAATGTTAGCATCAAATTAATTCTTATTTTTCGTTCAAACACTTGATAATCAAGGAAAAGCAGGTGTTGCTGTTCTCTTTGTGTTGTTGATAGGTGGCTACACGACCGCCTATCTTCCCTTTGTTCTAAAAAATTATCCTTTATGTACTATCGCTACGACATTGATAGACTAGCAATAACTAAAGCTGTAATAAATAATATAAGCCATTTAGCTGACACTTTTATCCAAAGCGACTTATAGTCATGCTTGCATACATTTCACGTATGGGTAGCCCCAGGATTCAAACCCACAACCCAGGCAGTGAAAGCATCATGCTCTACCAACTGAGCTACAGAGGACCACACAAATTGCTTAAAGACGTCTCTCAACAATGGTATGTTTCTATATGGGGCAATTGAGGTCACATGTTTTAGGGAAGGCCCTAATATGGTGTCAGAGGTATCACACAAAACAAGTGTTGACCCATTTTCTCCAAGTCGACCTGGAGGTGACATTCCACCTCAGAGGTCAAGAGTAAGATAGGACTTCCTTATCCTTTAGGATGTATTGAAGGATATCCGTTTCAGAGAAGTTCCACAATGCAGGTTTGATTAAATTACTTGTACGTCCAGGATTTCATTTTTTACATCAAGAAAGGAATGGTCTGTGTAGAAGTATGCAGAAATACAAGGACAATATTTATGAGCTATTTGGTGCATTGCAACATTAATTTCTATGATATTTGCTGTAAATGTGGCATCATGGCTGCTGATCAAGGCTGTACCATTCTGAGTTCCTCTGTTGTCAGGATGGGATCCGGATAAGGTGGCCAGGGTCAAAAGGCACCACAGGAGCCATGATATCCCTGCTACTCTAGCATGACCCAGTGCCTGTGTCACAGAGCAAAGCTTTATTTAGAATGACCTAATTCTTCCTGTAGCTTACAGTGGGCGGTTGGACCGATAACACACAACTCTCTGGCTTCCCTTCTCTCTCATGTAAACACAGACAGAAAGAAAACGTAAACCATCATCGACTTGTTGACCCCAAACGACAGTTAATAGCTAGACATAACACATTCCCAACACAGACAAAACACATTGAGTGTTTTCAATGAAGTTTAATGTTTTCAATTGTATGTTTTTATCTGGTGTTATCCAGCCATAAACAGATGGATACAATAGACAGCTCTAACAGTCATTGTTCTGGAAAAAGGGGTTGAACTGAACCCAGTGAACTAACATAACCATCCTCTCTGACAATACGATCAACTTCCCGCTACACTTCCTGTTATGAGACTGAGCCCTCAATCTCAGTAATACCTGATGGGACAGAGACACATGTCCAGAGTAACAAACCCCAGTCTCCATTTTCCTGTTTTTAGCCGCTCTTGAGGTTTATTTTTGACGTTTGCTGCTGCTGGACTGGTTGCTGGATGGAAACCCACATAACCCCCTTAAACATACCCTCAGACACCTCCACATCCTACTGTATCATGAAGGATATACACTCCAGTTCTGAAGTAAACCATACCTTGTTTGGGCAACGGCAAAGTTGTAACACCATGACATGCGCTCTGTTCCTCCCACTTACTGTATAGCAAAACAACTTCAAAATAAGAATAGGATGGATCATGTTTTGTGAAGAGGGGGTGGGAACGGAGGTCATTGGTTCACTTGTGGAAAAGCTCATCAAAATATTGGCTAATATTCAAATCAATAAAGTATTAATATAGCCAAAAAGGTCCACAGAAGCTGTATGTCTGTTCATAAATACCTTCTTCTGTCACATGACCATGTCCCCTGACCTTCCAACACACATTTCCTTCCTCCTGTTAGCCTGTCAGCATTCATCCTGTCACAGCTACTTCCTGGGCAGTCGTCGCCAATCATTACAATACCTCTCTGAGCTGGTAGCCTAATGCAAGCACCATCAGTGCTTAGAAGTACAGGTTGGGACATGGACTTACTGCAAATGGAAAAGAATGTTAATCATAAAACATGACCAATGTGGCATTAGCACCGGACTAACAGTTTCAGAAAAAAAAAAAAATGATATTGGACAGTAAGTTATATGAATGAGAGCGAGGCCAATACTATTTTGTGTTAGGTGACTATTGCATCCATAAATAGCTGAAATGACGTCACACCCTCTAACACTAATCTCTCTTGACTGCATGTTTTCCCTATAGTTTTTTTTCTCTTCAGCAGAACGGCCTTGATCTTCAAGTGATTCGAGTGACTGAAGGATTCTCACATCATTTGTTTCCTTGGACAGCATTGCTCACAGGGCCACACAATAAAAACATCAAGACTGTCAAGTTGTATTAAAAGTGCCTTTCAATGGGAAGTAATTATAGCTTTCTAGCGAATATAATTAGCATTGTGTGATGCAACTAAAGGGACCAGAGTTGCCGGTGAAATGTCCACCAGTCACTTTTTTTATCACATCTCCTGGCATCTACCGGAAGAAAAAAGATTTTCAGTGTTGTTTCATGTACACATTGGAAAGGAAAATAAGATGTCAAAAATATTTTTGAGTAAGGCCATACCAAGATTATTAACATATGAGAAAGCATTGATCATGGCTCTGTTAAAAATGCATGCCCCCAAGGGAAGAAGAGAAAAACTTTACATCAGAAATTTTATTTTTAGATATAGTGTATCTTCCAAATGTGTAAATGTGCTTGTTAGCCTGTTTGTGCTCAAAGCTACTGTAGGTAAATCAATAAAAACACAAACCTATTTTCTGGTTCATTACAAACTTTTCACTCTCATAATGTATTTTACATGTTCCATTCCATGAGATGCTTTGGATGCTAAAAATATTCTAAGGTCCCCACACAGCCTCAAAACTCACTCTAAAGAGATTTCAATCTAATTCATTTTTTAAATTCCAATAAGTTACAGCTGAGAGCAGCTTATTTAAGACTTCACCTATAACGTTTGACAAGTACTGCCATGGTGCAAACCTATTGATGTCACTCTGATTTAGCAGGGGTGTTGTCATGTTTTACAGAGGCGGCTGTGGGAGCGAGATGAGCTGTGTCTCGAGGCGGGTGAAACAGGGTCCCATCTGTGGAGCGTAGTGGACATACACAGTGGGGTGGTAACATGCCCTGGGGCTAGGATAACCTCAGATGGCTGACTGCATAACCAACACAATCTCCATGTTGACCTTGGTTGAACTGGATGCATGTTGGAATAATGACATGAGCTATGGGACCATAATAGAGAAACTCAAGTCATTGTGCTCTCTGATATTGTCTTTTTCTCAACTGGATTTGCTCAACTCCTGTGTCTTCTCTCCATCCTCTTTCGCCTCCTTTTAAAAAAGGTAATCAAGGAGAAGGAACGTGGACGAAAATGCGCTTGTATGAAACGAGACTCACCTTTCCATTCGCCTGTAATCAGGCAA
Organism: Salvelinus fontinalis; assembly: GCF_029448725.1. NCBI lineage: Eukaryota > Metazoa > Chordata > Actinopteri > Salmoniformes > Salmonidae > Salvelinus > Salvelinus fontinalis. Next base: position 11,058,724 of record NC_074669.1, read on the forward strand.
ATTGTAAGGGCTGTCTCTCTCCTCATCCTCGGACGAGGAGAGGAGAGAAGGATCATCAGACCAAAATGCAGCATTCGGGAAATAAGCCATCTTTTTATTATTAACGACGGCAACACGAAACAAAACACTTTCAAATATACAAAACAAGAAAACGACGTTGACGAAACCTGAACATAAACTTACATAACTAAACGTAAACTCACGGACAGGAAACAGACGACATCAAAATAAACGAACAGCCAAACAGTCCCGTATGGTACATACATTCGACGACACAGGAGACAATCACCCACAAACAAACAGTGAGAACACCCTACCTAAATATGACTCTTAATTAGAGGAGAACGCAAAACACCTGCCTCTAATTAAGAGCCATACCAGGCAACCAAAACCAACATAGAAACAGATAACATAGACTGCCCACCCAAAACACATGCCCTGACCATAAACACATACAAAAACAACATAAAACAGGTCAGGACCGTTACAGAACCCCCCCCTCAAGGTGCGAACGCCGGGCGCACCAGCACAAAGTCCAGGGGAGGGTCTGGGTGGGCAGTAGACCACGGTGGTGGCTCCGGCTCTGGACGCTGTCCCCACACCACCATAGTCACTCCCCGCTTCTGTCTTCCCCTCCCAATGACCACCCTAAAACTAACATCCCCTAAATAAACGGCCAGCACCGGGAGAAGGGGCAGCACCGGGACAAGGGGCAGCACCGGGACAAGGGGCAGCACCGGGACAAGGGGCAGCACCGGGACAAGGGGCAGCACCGGGACAAGGGGCAGCACCGGGACAAGGGGCAGCACCGGGACAAGGGGCAGCACCGGGACAAGGGGCAGCACCGGGACAAGGGGCAGCACCGGGACAAGGGGCAGATCCCGGCTGAGGGGCTCTGGCAGATCCCGGCTGAGGGGCTCTGGCAGATCCCGGCTGAGGGGCTCTGGCAGATCCCGGCTGAGGGGCTCTGGCAGATCCCGGCTGAGGGGCTCTGGCAGATCCCGGCTGAGGGGCTCTGGCAGGTCCCGGCTGGACGGCTCTGGCAGATCCCGGCTGAGGGGCTCTGGCAGATCCCGGCTGAGGGGCTCTGGCAGATCCCGGCTGAGGGGCTCTGGCAGATCCCGGCTGGACGGCTCTGGCAGGTCCCGGCTGGACGGCTCTGGCAGGTCCCGGCTGGACGGCTCTGGCAGGTCCCGGCTGGACGGCTCTGGCAGGTCCCGGCTGGACGGCTCTGGCAGGTCCCGGCTGGACGGCTCTGGCAGGTCCCGGCTGGACGGCTCTGGCAGGTCCCGGCTGGACGGCTCTGGCAGGTCCCGGCAGGACGGCTCTGGCTGGTCATGGCAGGACGGCTCTGGCTGGTCCCGGCAGGACGGCTCTGGCTGGTCATGGCAGGACGGCTCTGGCTGGTCATGGCAGGACGGCTCTGGCTGGTCATGGCAGGACGGCTCTGGCTGGTCATGGCAGGACGGCTCTGGCTGGTCATGGCAGGACGGCTCTGGCTGGTCATGGCAGGACGGCTCTGTAGGGAGGAGAAGGAGAGACAGCCGGGTGCGTGGTCTAGGCACTGGCTGCGCTGGAGAGGAGGAAACAGCAGGAGAGAGAACCCGGAGAGACAGCCTGGTACGGGGGGCTGCCACCGGAGGACTGGTACATGGAGGTGGCACCGGGTCTACCGGACCGTGAAGGAGGACACGTGCTCTTGAGCACCGAGCCTCCCCAACCCTACCAGGTTGAATGGTCCCCGTAGCCCTGCCAGTGCGGCGAGGTGGAATAGCCCGCACTGGGCTATGCAGGCGAACCGGGGACACCACCTGTAAGGCTGGTGCCATGTACGCCGGCCCGAGGAAACGTACTGGAGGCCAGATACGTTGGGCCGGCTTCATGACATCCGGCTCGATGCCCAACTTAGCCCTCCCAGTGCGGCAAGGTGGAATAGCCCGCACTGGGCTAAGCACGCGTACTGGGGACACCGTGCGCTTTACCGCATAACACGGTGTCTTACCAGTACGACGCCTTCTACCTCCACGGTAAGCACGGGGAGTTGGCTCGGGTATCCTACCCGGCTTTGCCACACTCCTCGTGTGCCCCCCCCAAGAAATTTTTGGGTCTGACTCACGGGCTCCCAACCGCGTCGACGCGCTGCCTCCTCATACCAGCGCCTCTCAGCCTTCGCTGCTTCCAACTCCTCCTTGGGACGGCGATATTCCCCTGGCTGAGCCCAGGGTCCTCTACCGTCCAGGATCTCCTCCCAAGTCCAGGAGTCCTTTTTGCTCTGTTGAGCACTCCCTTGCCGCTTGGTCCTAGTTTGGTGGGTGATTCTGTAAGGGCTGTCTCTCTCCTCACCCTCGGACGAGGAGAGGAGAGAAGGATCATCAGACCAAAATGCAGCATTCGGGAAATAAGCCATCTTTTTATTATTAACGACGGCAACACGAAACAAAACACTTTCAAATATACAAAACAAGAAAACGACGTTGACGAAACCTGAACATAAACTTACATAACTAAACGTAAACTCACGGACAGGAAACAGACGACATCAAAATAAACGAACAGCCAAACAGTCCCGTATGGTACATACATTCGACAACACAGGAGACAATCACCCACAAACAAACAGTGAGAACACCCTACCTAAATATGACTCTTAATTAGAGGAGAACGCAAAACACCTGCCTCTAATTAAGAGCCATACCAGGCAACCAAAACCAACATAGAAACAGATAACATAGACTGCCCACCCAAAACACATGCCCTGACCATAAACACATACAAAAACAACATAAAACAGGTCAGGACCGTTACACAAATTAAGTTTACAGGGGTGGAATCCCAAAATAAATGTGTAAAGTAATCCAAACAAATTTTGCGAGTTCTGCAAGACAGTTTATATACTAAACAAAAATATAAATGCAACATGTAAAGTGTTAGTCCCATGTTTCATGAGCTGAAATGTTCCATATACACAAAAAGCTTATTTCTCTCAAATTTGGTGCACAAATTTGTTTACATCCCTGTTAGTTAACATTTCTCCTTTGACAAGATAATCCATCGACTTGACAGGTGTGGCATATCAAGTAGCTGATTAAACAGCATGATCATTACACACGTGCACCTTGTGCTGGGGACAATAAAATGCTACTTTAACATGTGCAGTTTTGTCACACAACACAATACCACAGAAGTCTCAAGGTGAGGGAGCATGCAATTGGCATGCTGACTGCAGGAATGTCCACCAGAGCTGCTGCCAGAGAAATAATGTTTATTTCTCTACCATAAGCCACCTCCAACGTCATTTTAGAGATTTTGGCAGTACGTCCAACCGGCCTCACAACCACAGACCATGTGTAACCACGCCAGCCCAGGACCTCCACATCTGTCTTCTTCACCTGCGGGATTGTCTGAGACCAGCCACCCGGGCAGCTGATGAAACTGAGGAGCTTTTCTGTCTGTAATAAAGCACTTTTGTGAGGACAAACTATCTGGGCCTAGCTCCAAAGTGGGAGGCCCACCCAGGCCCACCCATGGCTGCACCCCTGCCCAGTCATGTGAAATCCATAGATTAGGGCCCAATGAATTCATTTCAATTGACTGATTTCCTTATATGTCACATGTTGCATTTCTATTTTAGTTCTGTAGACATAAAAGGATAAGTACAATATCATTTTAAACATCTGATATACATCTGACAGATATAGTAACTCTTCTGTGAAGGACTCAAGTAGGATACACATGACTATCCTCAATGAACGGTGGCTATCGAAGAGAGGAGGGCACACTTCCATTTGCCTATTAACAAAGTGACACTCATCGACTATTCGACTAGTTATCGGTTTCCGGGTCGTTGAGATGACGAAGGACAGAGGACAGACTTTTCTCCAAATGAGAAAAAGTCATTGTGTTTGCATAGACTACCGGCATGATTACTGAATGTACAACTGATGCCACCATTCTGATTCTGTCCATCGGCCAATGGGGCATGGAGAGTTATCATAGACAGGATAACTCCTTGGATGGGTCTTGAGTATGAAATTCTGCATTTAGTAACAAAAATACAATTAGAAATCAACATCATCAACATTAGTAAGAGTTTAGTCATAATTACAGGTGACTGGCCTAAAATAAAACAGGTATTTTTATCCTTCTAGTCTTTCTTTGGAGTTGTTCCTCTTCGAGGGTCTAGGCTGGGTAAGGTTATTGTAAATTGTACATTATCGTAAAAAGGTCTATGCCAATATAATATGATTGATTGATGAGCAACATAAAAAATGGTAACCTGCCGATGACAGCTGTGTATGCTATTACACTCTCGGTTGACCAGGTTCTTTCTGAGCTTCAGTCTCCATTCACTGCTTTACAAAAAATCTTTGTTGAACTGAAATATGTGCTGAAATGCAGATAAACCCAAGTGTATGTTACTCTCAGAACACTTAAAAACGTATCTGATGATTTGTACTTTGGATATGTACTTTGGATGGTGCCCACATTGACCGTGTCCTCGCTTATAAATATCTAGGCATCTGGATAGTGTCACGCCTGCTCCCGCTCTAAGGCGCCAGGCTCCCCAGCATTATGCACTCCTGCCACCATCATTACGCACACCTGCCTTCCCTCCGTCACGCGCATCAGTGATTATTGGACTCACCTGGACTCAATAACCTGTTTATTACCTCCCCTATATTTGTCAGTTCCCCATCTCTGTTCCCCACTGCTGCATTAATGTTTGTATGTCTTTGTATACCCGTGCGCTGACGCTTAAATCAGTTTTACCAAATTTCTCTCAGCATGTTAAATGTGCAACCAGAGGGAAAAGAACTCTGGACCAACTACACTCCACACACAGAGATGCATACAAAGCTCTCCTTCGCCCTCCATTTGGCAAATCTGACCATAATTCCATCCTCCTGATTCCTGCTTACAAGCAAAAATTAAATCCGGAAGCACCAGTGACTAGATCAATAAAAAAGTGTTCAGATGAAGCAGATGCTAGACTACAGGACTGCTTTGCTAGCACAGACTGGAATATGTTCCGGGATTCCTCCGATGGCATTGAGGAGTACACCACATCTGTCATTGGCTCCCAGCAACACCATCATCCCAGAAACCCTAGACCCACTCCAATTTGCATACCGCCCAAACAGATCTACAGATGATGCAGTCTCCATTGCACTCCACATTGCCCTTTCCCACCTGTACAAAAGGAACACCTATGTGAGAATGCTATTCATTGACTACAGCTCAGCGTTCAACACCATAATGCCCTTAAAGCTCATCAATAAGCTGAGGACCCTGGGACTAAACACCTGACGGGCCGCCCTCAATGTGGTAAGGGTAGGTAACAACACATCCGCCACGCTGATCCTCAACACAGGGGCCCCTCAGGGGTGCGTGCTCAGCCCCCTCCTGTACACCCTGTTTACTCATGACTGCACGACCAAGCACAACTCCAACACCATCATTAAATTTGCCGATGACACAACAGTGGTAGGCCTGATCACCGACAACAACGATGAGACAGCCGATAGGGAGGAAGTCAGAGACCTGGCCATGGGGTGCCAGGACAACAACCTCTCCCTCAATGTGATGAAGACAAAGGAGATGATTGTGGACTATAGGAAAAAAAGGACCAAGCACGCCCCCATTCTCATCGAAGGGGCTGTAGTGGAGCAGGTTAAGAGCTTCAAGTTCCTTGGTGTCCACATCACCAACAAACTAACATGGTCCAAGCACACCATGACAGTCGTGAAGCGGGCATGACAAAATGTATTCCCCCTCAGGAGACTGAAAAGATTTGGCATGGGTCCTCAGATCCTAAAAAAGGTTCTACAGCTGCACCATGGAGAGCATCCTGACTGGTTGCATCACTGCCTGGTATGGCAGCTGCTCGGCCTCCGACCGCAAGGCACTACGGAGGGTAGTGCGAACGTCCCAGTACATCACTGGGGCCAAGCTTCCTGCCATCCAGGACCTCTATATCAGGCGGTGTCAGAGAAGGCCCTAAAAATTGTAAAAGACTCCATCCACCCTAGTCATAGACTGTTCTCTCTGCTACCACATGGCAAGTGGTACCGGAGCGTCAAGTCTAGGTCCAAGAGGCTTCTAAACAGCTTCTACCCCCAAGCCATAAGACTCCTGAACATCTAGTCATAGGGCTACCCAGATTTTTTGCATTGCCCCCCCCCCCCCACACGCACACTTTCCACTCTCTGTTGTCATCTATGCATAGTCACTTTAATTAACTCTACCTACATGTACATACTACCTCAACTAACAGGTGCCCCCGCACATTGACTCTGTAATGGCACCCCCCTCTCTATATTGTTATTTTTTATTACTTGTTACTTTTCTCTTATTCTTATCCGTATTTTTGGAAACTGCACTGTCGGTTAGGGGCTCGAAAGTAAGCATTTCACTGTAAGGTCTACATCTGTTGTATTCGACGCATGTGACTAATAAAATTTGATTGAATTTAATTTGTTCCTGTCCTGTTACCTGTCTGTTCCGCATTAAATGTTCAACTCCACGTACCTGCTTCTCATCTCTAGCGTCGGACCTTACAGATAGATGAAAATCTATCTCTTTAAAAGCATATCGATGAGTTAGTTAGGAAGTTAAGAATTAAAAGGGTCTTCTTCTATAGAAATAGGTCCTGCCTCTTGCTAAATAGCAGAAAGCAGATTATTCAGTCGATGTTCCTACCAGTTCTAGACTATGACAACATTATCTATATGAATGCAGCTGCCACTATATTAAAGCTGTTAGATGCAGTTTATCATGCTTTATTACGGGCAATAGGTTCAGTATGCATCCCTGCGTTCTTTACCAGAAAGTAGGCTGGCCCTCTTGATGTCAAGTAGGCCGATTCATTGCTCTCTTTTTATTGATAAAGCTCTCTTACAAAAACTTCTGCTGTACCTAACATCATTAATAACCTTTAGACGTACAAGTTACCATACCCAGTCTCAGGGATTGCTAACTCTAGAGATCCCTTTGCTCCCCTCAGAGTTAGGTAAATCTGCGTTTAGTCTTTGCACCCCATGTGTGGAAAAATCTACCACTAGATGTACTGGTGCCTCTCGGGAAGTTGAAATTGTTGATTGGGGCCCTCTTTGCTGAGGTATGTGATTGTTTCTCTTGAGTGTGTTTACCAATCTTGTATATTTGTAATACGTTGTATTTGTCAATTGTGTATTCGCAGGGCTCCCTTGTAAAAGAGACCTTATTCTCAACGGGACTCCCTGATAAAATACATGTGAAATACAAAAAAGAAAAGAATGGGAAGGTTAGTATAACAGTGATCTGGGGAACACACAGATCATGTAGTAACACGCTAATAATGTGACGCACAGAGCAGATGTTCATATGAAGGTCATGCAGAGCAATAGTCCTTTCCACACTCCAGTAGTCTGTGCATGATTTGTGTGTTTGGCTCCAGCTCTAGACTGTCGAGACGTTAGCTTGCATGCCTCTCTGCTGGCGTCTAGCAGGCAGATGGGAGGAGTGATGGAGGACGCTACATAAGGACGCTGTCCCCGCCTCACCTCTGGGATTTTAATTTTGAGTCAGGATGGACATATTTAGCATTGCTGGCTGCGGTGGCGTGTACCCAGCTGCCCACTGTGCCTATCTCTGCCTGGTATACACAGCGCTTATACTCCCACACACTCTCAGTCAGTCAATGCCAACAGGAAACCAAGGCTGCAGCCCGCTAAAAACAGAATCTTTGTGTTACGGGAAAACTAGAGTACCTCTGAATGCAGAGGAATGGGAGCTAAGAAAGAGCTTGGACATGACTGATGAGAGGGACGTTGTTGTGCATTGTGGTCAAATCCCTGACGTGGATGTATTGACTGAGACATATTTCTTGAGTCAAATTGAAAACATAATGCTCTATGCTGTAGGTTCCTTAGTCTGGATCTGGACTCTAGATGAATGATAATGGTAGATTTATTGTCACGTGAAAGAAACACAAATAACTCATATTTACAACACAACATAGCATATAACTTCATTTACCATTTCTAAATGATGGCATGTGACTTGCAATCCCTGAGTAAGTCCTACAAAACCACATGTCCTGGTCTGTTTAATAATGTTTTCTAATCAAAGTACTATTACAGCTTGCCCATGGCTGCCCTGATTCAACCGAAGTCTTTCTTTCTTTGAATCTGGCTGCCGAAAACATGGGTTTTACACCAAGCTTTAGAATAATCAATATATTTTACAATGTTCGCCTAAATTGAGTCTTGGATGCATTGTTGTCCTAACTTGACCCATGAAGGCTCTCCTCCACTTGAAAATGTGAATATCCCTTTGAACAAGGTTACGACAGGATTTTCCACTGTTATGTCTTACTGTTTATATTACAAATAAAACGTAATTGTAAAAAAAACACCCAGTGCAGACCTGTGTCCTTTTTAATTTAAAAGAGACGTATATCGCATTCCTGGATATTCAACACACAGTGATGAAAAATGTCACACATCAACTGAAGAACAAATTTACCTGTCATATAGGTCTGACACACACTTACGTATTGACCTTTTAGACCTGGCAATGATTCGCAGGGCCTCAAAGGCGGCAGGTAGCCGAGCAGTTAGAGCTTTGGGCCAGTAACCAAAAGGTTTCTAGTTTTAATCTCCAAGCCGACTAGGTGAAAAATCTGTCAACGTGCCCTTGAGTAAGGCACTTAACCCTAATTGCTAAAGGGTTTCTCTTGATAATGGCTGACCCTGGCCCCACTCTCCGAGTGTGTCTCAGGGGGAGTTGGGATATGAAAGAAAACACATTTCCAATTCACACATGCATACAAAACACACTTGTACATGTGTGAAGTAGGACAAATATAAGCAGCCACCATATTATTATTATATTTCACACTTTCAAGAAACGGTCACACAAATCCACATGAAAGGCCAAATATATCTGAATCTATCTCAGTTGTAGGTCTCTTCATTGAGGCAATGTTTAGTTTGGTTTTTCAAAGTCATACTCTGAGATTATATCCATCCCTTCGCCGGTTTGCTCAGCTGGCAATTAATTATCACCTGTAAGATCCCATCTACCTCGTCTTCTCGAGGGAATTTCTCAGATCTGATCATGGGTCTCTTTTCTCTCAACATTGTCCATATCCATCTGGGATGCCATTCAATATGGACCCTCTGCGTCCCTTGGGCAGCCTAAGAAAAAATGTCCACAAGGAGCCACTTCTTGGGAAACCCTTCATCTGGTTCCTGGGCTTCCACGTTTTCCCCTCAATAGCGTACTCCAAAGTCATGGTTCGGTTCAGCGTGTAAGCTGAGTCGCCTCTCACCACGGCTGTGAACAGGGAGCCTTTGCTATTGGAAAAGTGCCCTGGCAAGGCTGTCCACTGGCCTGTGGTGAGGTTGTAGCAGTCCATCATGCATCTCAGGAAGTCATCTTGTGGCCCGTTACGCATGACATACAGGTTATCCCGGTGAGCCACCATGGCGTGGCCATAGCTCTGATGCCTTATCAGAGTGCTGACAAGCAACCACTGGTCTATCCTGGGCAGGTATTCATAGATTTCGGTGGTCTCCATGGGCTTCCACAAGCACACAAATATCCGGCCCATGCCCTTGGTGCACGCTGCTCCGGTGACTGGTCGAGGCAAATGAGCCACAAATGACCACCTTCCAGTCGCAACTTCGTAAGTTTCCACTGATGACATGATTGTTCGCTCGTACTCGCCCCCAATGGCATAAAGACATCCATCCAGTCCCACAAGAGAGAAGTTGTACCGCAACTGTTTTGGACTGGCTATCATGGTCCACTGGTCAACCTCCACACTGTAGCAGAAGCAGGAGTCCACAGCATATTTGCGGGCACCCTGCACCTGTATCCCTCCCACGACATACAGCTTGTTGTCCAGAACGGTCAGTCCGGCCATAGAGGTACTGGCCTCTAGGGGTAGGTCTGTGAGGACCTTCCAGTTTTTCCCATCATCGTCCAGGTAGCACAAAGTCCTGTTGCCAGCGTGGATGGTTTCATCCACACCACAAGTCGAGTGGGCTCCAACTGCTACAAACGCGCTAGGAACCAGTGATTCTACATATGCAACAAGTTCTGTTGGTAAGCTTTTCCTGACTTCGACCTCTAAGTCATGGTACATGTTCCGGATAAACAGTGCAGCAGCATGGTAGAGGGTCATTAGGCCAAAGGTTGCTGCGGTGTGATACATTAGCAAACAGTTATCAGAGTCGATCAGGTCCGTGAGATGTTTGGCAAGAGGCTCAACCTGCAGGAAGGCAGCGCATTCTATGGCCTCCACGATTTCGTCAGCATCCAGGATAGGTCTCTTGCCTCGTAAAACCACCAGTGTGATCAAGAATCCTCGAGCACACAGACCCTTCAAGTGGATTTCCTCCTGCCGGCATTCTTTCATCCCCGAACGGTAGAGAGCTTGGAAATACTCGCAGCTCTTTACCAGGAAATCTCTCTCTTCTGTAAAAACGGAACCCTCCACTACTAACTTTAACTTGGCTATCCCTAAATCATGTCCTGGGACCCGATATGGCAAATCCCTTTCGCGCACTGCATTATCACAGCTGTTCCATTCCATAGCCTCATTGTTAGACATTGCGGTTGTTATTCCTCCAATTATATAATTTCGGATATTATTTCAATCACTAACTAAGTTAAACGAACAAGAGATAACAACATTTCCGAAAGACTTCTCTCTAGAACGGAACAAAACAGAAGTGGGTCTGCATATACTTGGTCTACTCCAAAGGGAAGTTCCATTCTTTTCACAGCTATGGAAATAGCACTAGCTATACATAGCGCAGGACCAGCAACAGACATCAGTTGCGTGTTGAGGTCAGAAAAGCAAACAGCATCCCACCAAAAAGGAGGTCAGGGACATCTGTTAAAAATGCAATACATCAAGAATATTGTGTTTGTTGACAACTCTGACATTCAAGGCCAAAGAAATGTCAATTTAGGTCAAATTAATTTAATCTATACTTGAGGGTTAAGTTTAATGCTATTACAGCTATCTACGGAACTCTGAATGACAGTAAGGTCAACCTTTAATTATAATGCAACTAACTGGATATGTTACTGTACGCAGCAAATAAAATATTAGACGTGTGCTACTAAGAAATAAGATGTATCACATTAACCACACCATGGAATAGTATGACCCACATTTTACCATTGTCTTGCTGATAAAAGATATATATTCAATCTCTATTGAATAAGCCTTGCCTTAGTAAATGGTAATGATTTCTAGCTCAATTTCAATCACAATGGCAACAAGCCTTTCAGATGAAACATCTCTAATAACACTTTAATGGGGCTTCTCAGATGAGGAAGCAGCCTGCTCCACTCGCATTCGTAATCAAAGGTAATTAACAAAGCCCGGAAGCGTGGAAACGGGGTAATTGTAAGGTCAAAGGTTGCCCTGAACTGCATTAAAGTCTCTTCGTGAAGTTAACCCTCAGCCCCACTTATTGAAACTCATTAGCTTCACTCACCCAGACAGCATGGCCCTTCTGGTGCCAGCCATCGTTTCCATGGAAACTGGCCTCCAAGACGTCTTCTCTGTTGTCGCACTTTGAGCTCTGACCTGTGGAGGTCACATGATCTAATCTAAGTCAAGAGTCTTCTCGTGCCTGTACTCCTGTGCAATGCACCACCACGTGGATGCACTCAAGGCTTAAATCCATTCACATGGTCATCATAATGTATGACTATCAGTCATGTTGACGAAATTAAGTGCTGTTGAAAGTTTGAGTTTAGTCACTCATAGCGATTAAACCATGTGCTAATGTACTGCATTTCACAGCTGTAAGACTTACATAAATATATACACATCTATACAGTATTTATACATATATACAGAGTCACACAGTATTCAGGAAACATCAATTCATATCTTGAAGGAGACTATGATTATCACCCTGTGAAACTATCATGAAGCACCACAACATTCGAACTATCAACATTATTGAGACAAGATGTAACTAGCAACATGGGGAGACACACTCAGAGGTGATTTAAGTCATATACTTCTCACAGTGCTGTATATTGTTCACTTCCTAGTCTACAGATGTTGTAACACTCCCATTAGACCTCAACACAAACAACTAGGTGAGGGCGGTAGTGAGGAAGAGTCAGCTGACCACTGTCAGACAAAGATGATGAGGGCGGGAGTAAGGAAGAATAAGCTGAGCACTGTCAGCCAATCATTTAATGTGATGAGTCACAGTGAAGCAGACTAATGAGGCAGAAGTCACATGACCTCAATGTTTTTGTTTTGACAACCGTCCTCCCCCTCCCGCACCCCAACACCACCACTACAACGCACACACACACACAATTTCACAGTTTTAAAAGTAATTGGTATCAGACTGGATTGCTGTTGTGTTGTAATGCCATTTTGTAAGACTATTATGAAAGCTGGGTCTCACACACAAGCTCCAGGGACTCTCATAACCAGATTGTTCTGCACCAACTGAACGAGGCATTACATGAAGTGTTGGCTATTGTATGCATTTTCAAATTATATAAAGTTTATGAAATGAATTTCACAAGCGTCTGTGCCTACTGGGTGTTTGCAGGTGCAGGCATGCATTGAATTCCAAAGAGTAAACGTAGGCAAAGGAATTTGAGTCCTCTCAAAGTCCAAAAGGTGCCAGAGCATGATAAAGTAGAATCACATAGTGGAGATGTTTCCTCGTTTAGTCCATCCCTTTCAATCCCAAAACACAGATCATCCATGAAATCAAAGGTATATTTTTAACCATGTTAAGAAGCTCTATACTGTTTGTTTACAATTGCTTTATTTACAAACATTGGAGTAAGACAAGCTTATATTTGGGGTTCTGATGGGGCACGACAATTGAAATAAGCTCATGAGGCATTTATAAGTCATATTCTTCAAGAATCAATGGGTATATATCATTAACTAAAAATAAAAAACATTTATATAGCATCTGCAGACTACCCCTTTAATACACATACATATATACACATCTATACAGTATTTACACATATATACAGAGTCATATACTATTCAGGAAACATCAATTCATATCTTGAAGGAGACTATGATTATCACCCTGTGAAACTATCATGAAGCACCACAACATTCGAACTATCAACATTATTGAGACAAGATGTAACTAGCAACATAGGGAGACACACTCAGAGGTGATTTAAGTCATATACTTCTCACAGTGCTGTATATTGTTCACTTCCTAGTCTACAGATGTTGTAACACTCCCATTAGACCTCAACACAAACAACTAGGTGAGGGCGGTAGTGAGGAAGAGTCAGCTGACCACTGTCAGCCAACCAGTTAAGATGAAGAGTTAAGGTGAAGACTTAACTGTAACACTCCCATTAGACCTCAACACAAACAACTAGGTGAGGGCGGTAGTGAGGAAGAATCAGCTGACCACTGTCAGCCAACCAGTTAAGATGAAGAGTTAAGGTGAAGACTTAACTGTAACACTCCCATTAGACCTCAACACAAACAACTAGGTGAGGGCGGTAATGAGGCAGAAGTCACATGACCTCAATGTTTTTGTTTTGACAACCGTCCTCCCCCTCCCGCACCCCAACACCACCACGCTCTCACACAAACACACACACTTTCACAGTTTTAAAAGTAATTGGTATCAGACTGGATTGCTGTTGTGTTGTAGTGCCATTTTGTAAGACTATTATGAAAGCTGGGTCTCACACACAAGCTCCAGGGACTCTCATAACCAGATTTTTCTGCACCAACTGAACGAGGCATTACATGAAGTGTAAGCTACCGTGTGAATGTTCAAATAATAAAAGGTTTATGAAATGAGTTTCACATGGCCGGCTCTAGCCTTTTGGGGCCCCTAAGCAAGATTTGGTTGGCCCCTTCCCACCCCACACCTTGGGGCAAAACATTTTTTTAAGTACATTTCCTGCAATTGTACACATTTTGCCATGGGGCGTAGAGAAAATGTTGCAGTTTAAAGCAAGTTTACAGCAATTCTACAAATTCTGCCATGACTTATGCCATGTTAACATGATATCTGAGTGAAAATGACTAACAAAATCAATGGGGGCCCCCTGGAGATCAGGTCCCTGGGCACATGACCTCCGTGCCCGGTCAGTTTTCGGCCATGATTACTACATGTTTAGATAACTGGCTAGACTAACTACCAATCTAAACATTGTTAGCTGACATGGCTAATTGAGTGACTGTCAATGACTGACATAACAAGAGAAAAACTGCTGAATGCACAACCAAATTTCGAAATTGCACCTAGTGTACTCTACTATTCTTACTCAAAATAGTAAGTTGAGAACCCGATTAAGTCCCCCCCCCCCCCCCCAAAAAAAAGCCGGCCCTGGAGTTTCATAAGGATTTGTGCCTAACGGGTGTTTGCTGCGCAGGCAAGCATTGCATTCTAAAGAGTAAACGTAGGCAAAGGAATTTGAGTCCTCTCAAAGTCCAAAAGGTGCCAGAGCATGATAAAGTAGAATCACGTAGTGGAGATATTTTCCCGTTTAGTCTGACCCTTTCAATCACAAAACTCTCACACTGTGACGAAGTATGTCATGTGTTGTGGCTCCTTTCATTACCTGTGCCCTTGGCTGGAACAACAGAGCGTAACAGGACCCACTGATTATAATCCCTGCAAATGCATATAAGTTCTAGCAGAGAGCTCTTCCGTCCTCTGATATAACAGAGGTGCGAAGTGTCTTTAGCTTTTCATTATTGCTCTTCCTCAACCACGGAAACTACAGTCAAGCTTTGTTGGATTGAATTTTGATAGCGGTTGTGGTGTAGAGAAATCATAATCTAGGCCTACTATCATAACTTTCATTCAAAACATAGAGTGGAGAACAGAGTGGACTCCATTCATGGACGTCTAAGGAGGAGCGAACAGTGCAGGGATGACTTTCCCTCCAAAGGTCAGGGAGAAACTCTATCACATCAGGACGGGTTAAGGGCTTATTTATGATGTATCGTGTAGCCCTGTTACACCTCAAATGTTGATAGGAACACATTAACCCCCCCATGAATTACGCACTTGGAAGGTGAGTCTGACACCTAGGAATTTGGATGACAGAATGATAACTTGCCAGTGGTGAAACGCTGACACTGTTTGGTCACCAACCATCCCTGTCCAGGCCCTTAGTCAGCAGCAGCACACAGGCTATCAAATAAAATCACATTTTATTTGTCACATGCGCTGAATACAACAGGTGTAGAACTTACATTGAAATGCTTACTTACAAGCCCTTAACCAACAATGCAGTTCAAGAAATAGAGTTAAGAAAATATTTACAAAATAAACTAAAGTTAAAAAAATCTAATCAGATCAAAATGTAACACAAAAAAATTACATAACAATAACGAGGATATATACAGGGGGTACCGGTACGGAGTCAATGTGCGGGGGTACATGTTAGTCGATGTCATTTCTAGTGACTATGCACAGATAATAAACAGTGAATAGCAGCAGTGTAAAAACAAAGGGGGTCAATGTAAATAGTCCTGGTGGCCATTTGATTACCTGTTCAGCAGTCTTATCGCTTGGGGGCAGAAGATGTTAAAGAGCCTTTTGGTCCTAGACTTAGCTCTCCGGTACCGCTTGCCGTGTGGTAGCAGAGATAACAGTCTATGACTTGGGTGACTGGAGACTTTGACAATTTTTGGGGCCTTCCTCTGACACCGCCAAGTATATAGGTCTTGGATGTCAGGAATATGGGACCCAGTGATGTACTGGGCCTTACGCACTACCCTCTGTAGTGCGTAGGGTCAGATGCCGAGCAGTTGCCATACCAGGCGGTGATGAAACCGGTCAGGATGCTCTCGATGGCGCAGCTGTAGAACTTTTTGAGGATCTGGGGACCCATGTCAAATCTTTTCAGTCTCCTGAGGGGGAAAAGGTGTTGTCGTGCCCTCTTCACGACTGTCTTGGTGTGTTTGGACCATGATAGTTCATTGGTGATGTGGACACCAAGGAACTTGAAACTCTCGACCCGCTCCACTTCAGCCCCGTCGTTGTTCATGAGGGCCTGTTCGGCCCTCCTTTTCCTGTAGTCCACAATCAGCTCCTTTGTCTTGCTCACATTGAGGGAGAGGTTGTTGTCCTGGCAAGGATCCAGTTGCAGAGGAAGGTGTTTAGTCCCAGGGTCCTTCGCTTAGTGATGAGCTTTATGGGCACTCTAGTTTTGAACGCTGAGCTGTAGTCAATGAACAGCATTCTCACATAGGTGTTCCTTTTGTCCAGGTGGGAAAGGGCAGTGTGGAGTGCGATTGAGATTGCGACATAGTTAATAAGGAGTTGCTGATGTATTAGCATGACCTATTGTGATCAATAATGTATACAATGTTGTTTTCAACTCTAGTCTGTGGATTAAACCCTATTTAAAGCTGTATCCCACATTTGTTACAATTGATGTCAGAGGTGGGATTATGCCACAGCCAGGCCAAAGTTGTTTAGCAATGTTGCTTCTTAACTCAGTACTCAAGGACCCTGATAACAGGTGCACAGCCTTTGGCACAGTCAGTCGGGTGTTGGGTTGTCAAGCGTGATGTCGTGGCTCCCACTCTTGGCTTGCCCAAAAATGTGATACAATATCTCTGGAAAGTGTCATTTGTAAGCATGACAAATTAGTCCGAATTGATTCTATGTATTATGTAACAAACAACAAATAAATTAAAAGTCTTTCATTTTTATAGCTTTTACTATTTTGGCACAACAGGTTCTTTAGGGGCCATTTTTAGAGAAGATAGATCCACTCTGAGGGTGACCTCCCTGGACTGTAAATAAAGGGCTTGAGTGGAATTGGGGGGCAGGTGGTCGAGGGGTGGGGGAGACGGGCAAGTCACAAGTCACTGACGCACAGAGAGGTCACAGAGGGCACAACCGCAATAGGAGTAGAGTGGTGGTGGTGTTGGAAGTGGGTAGGGGGTGGGGGGTGGGGTTGGAAATGGATGTAGTGTCACAGGTGCAATGGTAGAGGGGGGGTTACTGCCAGATTGATCTGATGTAATATTAGACTTTGTGTATGTGTGCGCGCATGTGTGTGTGTTACGATTGTGACGGTCATGGAATTTTGGATGACGGTTATTGGTCAGCCAAATGACCGCTGTCACTGTAATAACCGCACAAATAGCAACAAAAATGTAATGTTTTAAGACAGCACATGTTCTCTTCCGCTACTGTAGAGTCCATGTTACAGCAGAAACGTCCATGTTACAGAATTTTCTAATATGTGGTTTTAACAGGGTATTAAGTGCATTGGGGTATACAATTATGTCTGAGTGTGTGAGAAAGAGAGAGTAAAAGCAAAGTACAGAATGATTACCCACCATGTAATTTCCCCAGCACACCTTAAATATTAGCTAGATCATTTCAATCAAGGTCATTGTCAATGCACGTGCATCACTAGCTCTATGGAGCACCAGTTCCAGGTGCATTATGAACCTGAGCTACCTAAGACCTAATTGAGCAACGTCAGTGCCAGGGCCAATGGAAGGAGGCCTGCTGGCATTGTAAGCGATCCACTCTGCATTTCAGAGAGAGAGAGAGAGAGAGAGAGAGAGAGAGAGAGAGAGAGAGAGAGAGAGAGAGAGAGAGAGAGAGAGAGAGAGAGAGAGAGGGCAGTAAGGTGAATGACCTGTAATGATATCATACTTACTTAGAGCAGGCCTCCATATTCTGGTCACTATTTGGCAGGGCTTAGTGGAAGATCCACTCATGGAAGGCAGCTGTCAGGCAGCAGGTGTGTGGCAACATTGGTCTGTAGTGGATATTTCTGAGTCCTGATTCAAGTATACTTGTCACTCAAACAACAAAAGTGAAGTTTACATTCTAATTTTCACACAAGCATACCACCTAGAATGCATGACTAATATATTGCTTAATTATATGATTGCTTCATGGTGTGATTGCTTCGTGGTGTGATATATTCAGGGAATGATTGCTTCATGGTATGATTGATTGAATATTAAATCACATGATAAAAACAGACAATTGAAATGCCTTGTGTTCAAGAGCATGGTGAGTGCAAACAGTAAATGGAGTGTTGAGTGTATGTCAGTGTCAGCCAATTGCATGTGTGTATGATTTCTCACCCAACAAACAACAATAAAACAGGTGTGTGTGTGTGTGTGTGTGAGTTCAATGACAGACTACAAAGGAGAGTTGACAAATCAACATATCCACTGAGGGGCGTGTGGTCAACAACCAATCAAAAACCAAGGGTGGGAACATACTCCACCAACAGAAGAGCAGTGTGTGTCAGTGGTCTCTTCTGTGGATTATTTTAAGGGCACTGAGTTTGGCACTGACAATATTTCAGTCATATATTAATATATTGTTAGCTGTTGATAGCTCTAGAATTATCCCCTAGAAGTGACCTATAGTACATATGTGCACAGTGCCTTTTACAAGGTCTTAAAGTACTTTGCATTGTATGGGGGCGGATTATCCCATCCACTACAGCAGCCATTTTGTAAAAGGAAGGAGTAGGTAGACGTTGCCCCGAAATGGCCATCCAGGGTGAGATATTTTCGTATCACCCTCATGGTTAAGGTTTGGTTTTGAGATTGAGTATATCTGATCCTAGATCTGTAGTTAGGGGCAACTTGGGGTAATCAGATCAGATGTCCATGATACTATAAGTGGCAGGTTGGGCACTCAGCCAGTATACCAGGGTAAACACTGTTGTGAAAGTGGGACCTAGTGAGCACTTGGTGTAACATCTGCTGTTTTTGTTGTTGTTGTTGTTGTCTTTGTCATTTCCATTGTATTTCATCTTATCTATAGATAAATATCTCATAGGCAGCCGGTGGCACCTTAATTGGGGAGGAGGGGCTCATAGTAACGGAATCAATGGAATGGTATCGAAAACATCAAACACATTGTTTCCATCTGTTTGATACCGTTCCATTCAGTCCATTCCAGACATTATTATGAGCCGTCCTCCCCTCAGCAGCTTTCTGTGAGATATAGATTGATAGAGAATACAGTAATTCCTTGAGGGTGAGCTACTTCCTCTCCTGATCAATTCCTATGGTAAATGTTGTCATGTTTATTTATAAACTGACAGCTTGATAGGCAATGTGAAGTTGACAGCTTTCACCATGGTGGTGTCACTTTTGTATCCCAATGGGATGGGGGAGGAGGAGAGGCATGGGGTTTGGTGTTCCTCCTCCTCTCACCCCCACAAATATCCTTGATTTCCCCCTTAATAACGACATCTAAATGTAGTCTGGCTAACAACTAACTCTCGAAGTCCTCCAGTGTGTCACAGCACTTCCTGCTCTGTGAGCCACGCGGGTCGCGTCAGCCAGGCTAATCTACATGTACATCACCATTTTGATATTTCCTTTGATTAAAGTTGGAGTCACATTTGTGACATCAAATTTAAAAAGGAAATTAACTTAAATAGGGATCAGGCAATTAAATAAATGTTAATAAAAACACCTTTTATTACTTTGCATTAGTACTCATCAGGAAAGTGAAGAAAACAAATAATTTAAAAAAATGTATCACGACTGTATAATATATCATTAATTAATATAATGTATTTGAATAGAATTGCCAACAAAATGATTTGCTGTTTGAATTATCTCTCTGACTATAGTACCAGTGGTGTAGCAGTAAATAATATAATACTATGTTATTTTTCTCTGGCACAATGTTCAGGGTCAACCTTCTATCTGACAATTGACTGACAGCTGAAAGTACTGAGGAGACAAAGTATTCCATTTTTACTTAGAACAGTAGAACATGCATATGTTCCCCAGATGAAATGGATTGAGTGGAATTAACATTTTCATAGGTGGCAGAGTTCCATCTTAAAAGTATGGACCCATACTTTTGGTGAATTTGGGAATTTTGTTTTCTGATCGATCCCTAATCTCTAACCACTTACACCCAAAAACACAAAATTACAGAAAGAAAGAAAACGTTCTTTCCTGTCAGAAAGGTACATGCTAATTCCTCATCCCTCCATTTCTTTCTTTCTTTCTTTCTTTCTTTCTTTCTTTCTTTCTTTCTTTCTTTCTTTCTTTCTTTCTTTCTTTCTTTCTTTCTTTCTTTCTCTGTGTCTCCTCCATTTCCCCTGGAGCGTTCCATCTGCTTAAACCCTGATAAATGCCTCGCTGGCAAAAGAAAATTGAGTGGCCCCATCAATCCCAGTGAAAGTCGAGATATTACCAAGAGGACTGAGGGCTTTTTTTGTGGCGCACAGAGATTCAGAGGTGGGAGGGGCGAGTAGAAAGGAGGAAGGCAGTAGTGACCTAGATTCAGCGGGGCACCCAGACATAATACGACAGGTCACATGATAATGGCCCTGCCTCAGCCAAAACAATAACACTGGAGATCTGGGAGTGAGGAAGCCGAGGGCAAGGGATTCTGGGATATCTGCGTCGGAGAACGCTTTGATCTCCTAACTCCTTGCAGGTGCTGTGAGGCAGCTCACCACAGGAGAAATCAGTTCTTAGGATGGAATCCTCCCCAAAACAAATGGCTCTGATCTCAAAGGAGGAGGCAATGTGGCTAACCACAGGAATTCAACATTTTTACAGATAAGTGTATTTTTTGCCTGATTCCCCACATCGGCTCCCAACCATTCACCTTGTCAGTGCAATGTTGTTTACAATTCTCAGGCCCCACTCCACAAAACAAAGATACATATGGACATTTTGGAGACTGTTTTGCTCTGATATAAGCAATGATAAACCATGACAGCTCATGGGATACCCTGTTCCATCTGAAACTAGAACCACAATAAAGTAAGACTGGATAATATAACCCTACGAGTCAGAACGAGACACATCTATCTGATGGACGACCAAAAGCACCTTTCTCAGGCTTCACCTACACCATATCCACATTCCATCAATTGCAGAATTATTGGAATTTTAATTTCACCTGCACTGCCCAGACTAGACATCATAGATGGTTTCAAATAAAAAACAATTTTGTCACATGCTTCGAAGACACCAGGTGTAGAATTACAGTGAAATACTTAAAGGTCCTTTTCCAACAATGCAGAGTTAAAGATAAGGTTTGAATATATACACTGCTCAAAAAAATAGAGGGAACACTTAAACAACACAATGTAACTCCAAGTCAATCACACTTCTGTGAAATCAAACTGTCCACTTAGGAAGCAACACTGATTGACAATAAACTTCACATGCTGTTGTGCAAATGGAATAGACAATAGGTTGAAATTTTAGGCAATTAGCAAGACACCCCCAAAAAAGGAGTGATTCTGCAGGTGGTGACCACAGACCACTTCTCAGTTCCTATGGTTCCTGGCTGATGTTTTGGTCACTTTTGAATGCTGGCGGTGCTCTCACTCTAGTGGTAGCATGAGACGGAGTCTACAACCCACACAAGTGGCTCAGGTAGTGCAGTTCATCCAGGATGGCACATCAATGCGAGCTGTGGCAAAAAGGTTTGCTGTGTCTGTCAGCGTAGTGTCCAGAGCATGGAGGCGATACCAGAAGTCAGGCCAGTACATTAGGAGACGTGGAGGAGGCCGTAGGAGGGCAACAACCCAGCAGCAGGACCGCTACCTCCGCCTTTGTGCAAGGAGGTGCACTGCCAGCGCCCTGCAAAATAACCTCCAGCAGGCCACAAATGTGCAACCTATTGTCTATTCCATTTGCACAACAGCATGTGCAATTTATTGTCAATCAGTGTTGCTTCCTAAGTGGACAGTTTGATTTCACAGAAGTGTGATTGACTTGGAGTTACATTATGTTGTTTAAGTGTTCCCTTTATTTTTTTGAGCAGTGTATATATATTGAAATAGTGACACAGTGAATAACGAATGAAAATAATGAGTAAAAATAACATGGCTATATACTGTATAGGGAGTCGAAAAAAACATGGCTATATACAGGGGCTATCAGTACAGAGTTGATGTGCATGGGTACGAGGTAATTGTAGCTATGTACTGTTCATATAGGTAGGGGTAAAGTGACTAGCAGCAGTGTACAGTATGTGGTGAGTTCGAAAGTGTGTGTGAATATGTGTTGCGGTGTCAGTGTAAGTACACTTGAAATCTGTACATATACCTGAGCCAAATACATTTAAACTCAGTTTTTCACAATTCCTGACATTTAATCCTTGTAAAAAGTCCTTGTCTTAGGTCAAGTAGGATCACCACTTTATTTTAAGAACGTAAAATGTCAGAATAATAGAAGAGAGAATGATTTATTTCAGCTTTTATTTCTTTCATCACATTCCCAGTGTGTCAGAAGATGACATACACTCAATTGGTATTTGGTAGCATTGCCTTAAAATGGTTTAACTTGGGTCAAATGTTTCGGTAGCCTTCCACAAGCTTCCCACAATAAGTTGGGTGAATTTTGGCCCATTCCTCCTTACAGAGCTGGTGTAACTGAGTCAGGTTTGTTGGCCTCCTTGCTCGCACACGCTTTTTCAGTTCTACCCAAAAATGTTCTATGGGATTGAGGTCGGGGCTTTGTGATGGCCACTCCAGTACCTTGACTTTGTTGTCCTTAAGCCATTTTGCCACAACTTTGGAAGTATGCTTGGGGTCATTGTTCATTTGGAAGACCCATTTGCGGCCAAGCTTTAACTTCCTGACTGATGTCTTCAGATGTTGCTTCAATATATTCACATAATTTTCCCCCCTCATGATGCCATCTATTTTGTGAAGTGCACCAGTCCCTCCTGCAGCAAAGCACCCCCACAACATGATGTTGCCACACATGTGCTTCACGGTTGGGATGGTGTTCTTCGGCTTGCAAGCCTCCCACTTTTTCCTCCAAACATAATGATGTGGCCAAACAGTTCTATTTTGTTTCATCAGACCAGAGGACATTTCTCCAAAAAGTACTATCTTTGTCCCCATGTGCATTTGCAGACCGTAGTCTGGCTTTTTAATGGCGGTTTTGGAGCAGTGGCTTCTTCCTTGCTGAGCGTCCTTTCAGGTCATGTTGATATAGGACTCGTTTTACTGTGGATATAGATATGGCCAAACAGTTCTATTCTTGTTTCATCAGACCAGAGGACATTTCTCCAAAAAGTACCCTCTTTGTCCCCATGTGCATTTGCAGACCGTAGTCTGGCTTTTTAATGGCGGTTTTGGAGCAGTGGCTTCTTCCTTGCTGATCGTCCTTTCAGGTCATGTTGATATAGGACTCGTTTTACTGTGGATATAGATACTTTTGTACCTGTTTCCTCCAGCATCTTCACAAGGTCCTTTGCTGTTGTTCTGGGATTGATTTGCACTTTTTGCACCAAAGTTCATCTCTAGGAGACAGAACCGCTCCTTCCTGAGCGGTAAGGCGGCTGCGTGGTCCCATGGTGTTTATACTTGCGTACTATTGTTTGTACAGATGATCGTGGTACCTTCAGGCATTTGGAAATTGCTCCCAAGGATCTACCAGACTTGAAGAGGACTACAATTTTCTTTCTGAGGTTTCGGCTGATTTCTTTTGATTTTCCCATGATGTCAAGCAAAGAGGCACTGAGTTTGAAGGTAGGCCTTGAAATACATCCACAGGTACACATCATTTTCTGGAATTCTCCAAGCTGTTTAAAGGCACAGTCAACTTAGTGTATGTTAACTTCTGACCCACTGCAATTGTGATACACTGAATTATAAGTGAAATAATCTGTCTGTAAACAATAGTTGGAAAAATGACTTGTGTCATGCACAAAGTATATGTCCTAACCAACTTGCCAAAACTATAGTTTGTTAACAAGAAATGTGTGTAGTGGTTGAAAAACGAGTTTTAATGACTCCAACCTAAGTGTATGTAAACTTCCGACTTCAACTCTATGTGTGAGTGTGTGGGTAGAGTCCAGAGTCCACAAAAAAGGGTCAATGCAGGTAGTCCTGGTAGTCATTTGAATAGCTATTTAGCAGTCTTGTTTAGAAGTCTTATGGCTTGGGGCTTGAAGCTGTTCAGGGTCCTGTTGGTTCCAGACGTGGTGCATTAGTACTGCTTGCCATGCGGTAGCAGAGAGAACAGTCTGTGGCTTGAGTGGCTGGAGTCTTTGATTTTTTTTTACACTGCTTGGTATGGAGGTCCTGGATTGCAGGCAGCTCGGCCCCAGTGATGCACTGGGCCTAATGCATTACCCTCTTTAGCGCCTTGTGGTTAGATGCCAAGCAGTTGCCATACCAAGCAGAGATGCAGCCAGTCAAGATGCTCTCGATGGTGCAGCTGTAGATCTTTGAGGATCTGAGGGCCCATGACAAATCATTTCAGCCTCTTGAAGGGTAAGAGGTGATGTCATGTCCTCTTCACAGCTGTGTTGGTGTGTTTGGACCATGCTTTCCACCTGGCTACCCTTACCCCGGTCAACAGCCCTGCACCCCCAACAGCAACTTTCCCAAGCCTCCCCATTTCTCCTTCACCCAAATCCAGGTAGCTGATGTTCTGAAAGAGTTTCAAAATCTGGAGCCCTACAAATCAGCTGGGCTAGACAATCTGGACCCTCTCTTTCTAAAATTATCTTCCGCAATTGTTGCAACCTATATTACTATTCTGTTCAACCTCTCTTTCGTATTGTCTGAGATCCTCAAAGATTGAAAAGCTGCCACGGTCATCCCCCTCTTCAAAGGGGGAGATACTCTAGACCCAAACTGTTACAGACCTATATCTATCCTACCCTGCCTTTCTAAGGTCTTCAAAAGCCAAGTTAACAAACAGATCACCGACCATTTCGAATCCCGCCGTACCCTCTCCGTTATGCAATCTGGTTTCCGAGCTGGTCATGGGTGCACCTCAGCCACGCTCAAGGTCCTAAACGATATCATAACTGCCATCGATAAAAGACAATACTTTGCAGCCGTATTCATCGACCTGGCCAAGGCTTTTGACTCTGTCAATCATCGTATTCTTATCGGCAGACTCAAAAGACTTGGTTTCTCAAATGTCTGCCCCGCCTGCTTAACCAACTACTTCTCAGACAGAGTTCAGTGTGTCAAATCGGAGGGCCTGTTGTCCGGACCTCTGGCAGTCTCTATGGGGGTGCCACAGGGTTCAATTCTCGGGCCGACTATTTTCTCTGTATACATCAATGATGTCGCTCTTGCTGCTGGTGATTCTCTGATCCACCTCTATGCAGACAACACCATTCTGTATACATCTGGCCCTTCTTTGGACACTGTGTTAACAAACCTCCAGGCGAGCTTCAATGCCATACAACTCTCTTTCCGTGGCCTCCAACAGCTCTAAATGCAAGTAAAACTAAATGCATGCTCTTCAACCGATCGCTGCCCGCACCTGCCCACCCGTCCAGCATTACTACTCTGGACGGTTCTGACTTAGAATATGTGGACAACTACAAATACCTAGGTGTCTGGTTCGACTGTAAACTCTCCTTCCAGACTCACATTAAGTATCTACAATCCAAAATTAAATCTAGAATAGGATTCCTATTTCGCAACAAAGCATCCTTTACTCATGCTGCCAAACATATACTCGTAAAACTGACTATCCTACTGATCCTTGACTTCGGTGATGTCATTTACAAAATAGCCTCCAACACTCCACTCAGCAAATTGGTAGCAGTCTATCACAGTGCCATCCGTTTTGTCACCAAAGCCCTATATACCACCCACCACTGCAACCTGTTTGCTCTTGTTGGCTGGCCCTCGCTTCATATTCGTCGCCAAACACACTGGCTCCAGGTCATCTATAAGCCTTTGCTAGGTAAAGCCCCACCTTATCTCAGCTCACTGGTCACCGTAGCAGCACCCACCCGTAGCACACGCTCCAGCAAGTATATTTCACTGGTCACCCCCAAAGCCAATTCTTCCGTTGGCCCCCTTCCCTTCCAGTTCTGTGCTGCCAACGACTGGAACGAATTGCAAAAATCACTGAAGCTGGAGACTCATATCTCCCTCTCTAACTTTAAGCATCAGCTATCAGAGCAGCTCACAGATCATTGCACCTGTACATAGCCCATCTGTAAATAGCCCATCCAACTACCTCATCCCCATATTGTTATTTTTAAAAAATCCTTTGCACCCCAGTATCTCTACTTGCACATTTATCTTCTGCGAATCTATCACTCCAGTGTTTAATTTCTAAATTGTAATTACTTCGCCACTACGGCCTATTTATTTCCATTACCTCCCTAATCTTACCTCACTTGCACACAATGTTTAAAGATTTTTTCCATTGTGTTATTAACTGTACGTTTGTCTATTCCATATGTAATTCAATGTTGTTGTTTGTTTCGCAATGCATAGCTTTATTTTAGCCAGGTCGCAGTTGTAATTGAGAACTTGTTCTCAACTGGCCTTCCTGGTTAAATAAAGGTGAGATCAATAAAAAATAAATAAAAAATGTGGACACAGAGGAACTTGAAGCTCTCAAACCACTCCACTTCAGCCCCATTGATGTGAATGGGAGTGTGCTCTGTCCTCCGTTTCCTGTAGTCTGTGATCTGTTCCTTTGTCTTGGTGATGTTGAGGGAGATGTTAGATTGTCTCATCATCATCGGTGATCAGACCTACCACAGTCATGTTATTGGCAAACTTAATGATAGTGTTCAAGTCATGCACGGCCACAGTCGTGGGTGAACAGGGAGTACAGGAGGGGACCAAGCATGCACCCCTGAGGAGCCCCCGTATTGAGGGTCAGCGTGGCGTATTTGTTGTTGCCTACACTCACCACCTGGGGTGGCCTGTCAGTATGTCCAGGATCCAGTTGCAGAGGGAAGTGTTCAGTCCCAGGGAGCTTAGTGATGAGCTTCGAAGGCACTATGGTGTTGAACGCTGAGCTGTAGTCAATGAATAGCATTCTCACGTATGTGTTTCTTTTGTCCAAGTGGGAAAGGGCAGTGTGGAGTGCAGTAGAGATTGCATAATCTGTGGAGATTGTGTCAATAGAGTTTTGAATGTATCTAGCCCACAATCAACACAGGCCAGGAAAAAGTTGTTAAACGTTACCACACAGTATAGTAGTTAGGCAACAGGGAGATTGGATATGAATGGAAAGTTGGATTGGGGCTAAAATGGGACTTTGGAGAACATTTTATTTTATATTGAATTTTGATTAATTGTAAATGGATTATGCAACTAAAAGATTGCTCTTCTAGAGCCTTTCAACCAAATTCTGCATTTGCATGTAAATATAGCTTATATTCTGATACTGGGCTGTTTTCAGAACTGGAATATGCAGATAGGTAGGTTGACCCAGAATGAATTTGAGGTAAGCAAAAATGAAACTGTGCTTAAGAATCCATCTACCACCTTGGTAAATTATTGATAGATTTTAGATGATCCAAAAATATTTTTTTCAAATAGTTATATATTCTCCCTTCTCCCTAATTCTCTGCGGTGTCTGCCCAAGGCCTCAGCGGTATGGGTTCTGACATGCTCGTGTTACCTCAGACTCACACCTCACTGGTGACTGGAGGGAACGTGACAACTGCCTCAGTGTGCACAGCTTGGAATGATACGCACAATGAGGTTAACAACCTCAGGGGGATGCTTGGAATGTGTGTGTGAGTGCGTGTGCGTGTGCGTGTGCGTGTGCGTGTGCGTGTGCGTGTGCGTGTGCGTGTGCGTGTGCGTGTGTGTGTGTGTGTGTGTGTGTGTGTGTGTGTGTGTGTTGGAGGCAATCTGGTTTGAATTACTCTGTCAGATGACTTTCTCTCGAAGCTAAGGCTACACCAAATGACATTCTGAAGAGGTTATCTTTGCTCCCATTATGGAAATGATATTTCTTGTTGGAACATCTTTGCAAGGAAATATAGAGACCCCTCAGTACAAGACTTTATTCTTTTGAATGTACCTATAATATGATCTAAACTGAGTTTCTTTAGTGCAGCAGCAGCTTGTTAGCACAGATGTCGGGTCTTAATTTGAGCCAGTTTCATACAGCAGGAAAATAATCCTGCAGCGACAGGACATTTGAATTGTTATGTGGATTTGAATTAATGGACATTTTTTTGTAGGGGTTGATCAATTTTTCGTAAGGGCAAATCAAGTCAGATTTGTTAAAGTGGAAATTACAAACCTTTGAAGCATTTTAAAATTCCTGCAACAACAGGATGATCAAAATAAGATACAGCATCTGTAAGTCATTTTTCAGAGGCTATGTGCTAATTAGAGTATTTCCTGTGTCTGGTCCTCGGGTCGGCTCAGCTGCCACATCAGCAGTCTCCTCATAGTGGAAAAAAACATCATAAACACAGGCCCAATTACAGCACACAGACAACACAATGTCTGAGACGCAGATGCAGAGCACAGGGAACAGGGAAAGAGACAGTCGAATATACTTAGATGCAGAAATACACGCATGCACGTGCGCACACACACACACACACACACACACACACTCAAGGGCACGCACATGCACGCACACACACACAGAAAAGGCCATACGAAAGACCATACGGATCGATTCCGTCAATGATATATCAATTACAGAAACTACCACAGAGATAGACACAAGGAGAGACAGTCCCAGACAGGAACCAAAAGACGGGGTAAACAGAGAGTGACAGAGACTAGAACAGACAGCTTCTCAGAGTTCTGTGTGTTCCTCCCAGACATCCCCTGCCTGCTCATCTGTGACTCTTTAACTATGCATCCTTCACAAACAAGCTGCCACCTTGGACCCTGCTGCCAAGTTTACACATACTCGCCGTGCAGTATCTCTGAATTGTTTCTGTGTTTGCTCCAGGCCCATTGTTTGCATTTCTTAATATAGCCCAGCTGCTACAGACATGATAACTTCCGGTGAAGAGTGAGGGGGAGGAGGAGGAGGAGGAGCAGAAGCCGGAACAGAAAAGGAACAGCTGGCTACATCGTTGTAAAGCTCTTTTTCCCCCAGGACCAGACGTTATTACGCTTCATCCCACAAGAACATGCATGTCAAGGAGAGGTCATGATGCTATCAGGGGTGGGGTAATCTGAGCTTTTGTGCTACATATAGGAATAAGTGCACTGATATACTGACAGGTGAAAGAGGTACATTTTCATTTAATTAGGAGATGGAAGGGAATCGGAGGGAGCCATACACAGCTTAAAAGAGGTGTGTTCTTTATTGATACACTACATGACCAAAAGTATGTGGACACATGCTTGTCAAACATCACATTCCAAAATCATGGGCATTAATATGGAGTTGGTCCCCCCTTTGCTGATATATCAGCCTCCTCACTTCTGGAAAGTCTTTCCACTAGATGTTGGAACATGGCTGCGGGGACTTGCTTACATTCAGCCACAAGAGCATTAGTCACGTCGGGCAGTGATGTTGGGCGATTAGGCCTGGCTCGCAGTCGGCTTTCCAATTCATCCCAAAGGTGTTCGATGGGGTTGAGGTCAGGGCTCTGTGCAGGCCAGTCAAGTTCTCCCACACATTTTCTGTATGAACCTCGCTTTGTTTACGGGGGCATTGTCATGCTGAAACAGGAAAGGACCTTCCCCAAACTGTTGCCACACAGTTGGAAGCACAGAATCGTCTAGAAGATAATTGTATGCTGCATTAAGACTTCCCTTCACCGGAACTAAAGGGCCTAGCCCAAACTATGAAAAACAGCCCCAGACCATTATTCCTCCTCCACCAAACTTTACAGTTGGCACTATGCATTGGGACAGGTAGCGTTCTGCTGGAATCCGCCAAACCCAGATTTGTCTGTCCGACTGCCAGATGGTGAAGCGTGATTCATCACTCCAGGAAATGCGTTTCCACTGTTCCTGAGTCCAAAGGCGGCAAGATTTACACCACTCCAGCCAACGCTTGGCATTGTGCAAATTGACCTTAGGCTTGTGTGCGGCTGCTCGGCCATGGAAACCCATTTCATGAACCTCCCGACGAACAGTTCTTGTTGCTTCCAGAGGCAGTTTGGAACTCGATAGTGAGTGTTGCAACCGATGACAGCACTCGGTGTCCCTGTTCTGTGAGCTTGTGTGGCCTACCACTTCGGGGCTGAGACATTGTTGCTCCTAGACATTTCCACTTCACAATACCAGCACCTACAGTTGACCAGGGCTGCTCTAGCAGGGCCGAAATTTGACAAACTGACTTGTTGGAAAGGTGGCATTTTGTGATGGTGCCACGTTGAATGTCACTGAGCTCATCAGTAAGGCCATTCTACTGCCAATATTCGTCTATTGAGATTGCATGGCTGTGTGCTCGATTTTATACACCTGTCTGCAACGGGAGTGACTGAAATAGCCGAATCCACTCATTTGAAGGGGTATCCACATACTTTTATATGTATAGTGTATGTCTGTCTCTGGTCTATAAACACACACACAGTCGCCCTCCAGTCTGTAACTGGTAACACACAAACACGCACCAGTTCCCTCAAATACACATGCTAAAGTAGTTTTACACACACAATCCCCCCCCAAGACACACACTCTGACAGCTTTTTAAAAACAGCTGTGTTTTATTCTCAACCATCCCCAGTCTCCAGTCATCACTCTCTTTCAAGCTCCCGTCAAGTGACCAAGACCAAAGGAGCCTTTAATGAAGCTGCAGGATCACGTCAGGCACTTCAGCGGGCGCCCTGGTGGTCGATAGCGGGGGAGCAGTGGAAAGGGTGCGTCTGTGTGCGTGCGTAAAGGTTCCCAACACTGGCCTTATTTAGAAACAGTTGTTCAAGGGCTCTCCCT
Organism: Salvelinus fontinalis; assembly: GCF_029448725.1. Lineage (NCBI taxonomy): Eukaryota > Metazoa > Chordata > Actinopteri > Salmoniformes > Salmonidae > Salvelinus > Salvelinus fontinalis. The sequence continues at coordinate 11,089,330 of NC_074669.1, forward strand.
TTCTTCAAAGCTCAGCTTGAAATAAACCGCTGGACTCAGTTTGCATCAACAGGGACGCAACCCAGACCCAGACAACAAAGGCTATCTAAGCTCAAAGCTGCCTGTCATTCCAGCTGAGATCTGAGGTAACAGGGATTCAGGTGGCTACTACGTTTGACAAATGAGCATAACATCAATGTTACACCTTCTGAGGGCTTGAGAGGAGTTTTAGTCGTATCACAGTTTAGCCCAAGCACAAGGATTAAGCCAGGGTTATATGAGTCAATAACCTCGGATTAACTAGCATTCTATTCTATACATTTACCAATTTAAAGATGGGTTCTCTGGAATTAAGACACCCCAGTTTGATAGTTCTTCAAATGTGTCCCCTATTCTTGTTTATTGGTGGTTACTGGCAGCACTTCAAATGGGGAACATGAGCTCATAGTAATGGAATGGCCTCAAACACATCAAACACCTGGTTTCCATGTGTTTGATACCCACTCCGTTCACTCCAATTCATTCATTATTATGAGCAGTCCTCCCTTCACCAGCCTCCTCTGTTGTTTATATCCTTGCACAGTGTGACAAAGCCAGAGGAAGAATTTGCTTTCTTTCTTTCCACAAGTCCTTGTAGAGTTGCACTGCACAGCGGGGCTTGTTAGAGGTAGGTAATAAGTGGTTCAGTGACCCTCTCCTTAAATGTCGATAGACTCCTTAAATCCCTGTGACGCCAACACTCCACCACTCTCCATTTTATCTCCGCTGGGACGGAGTGTGTGGTCTTTACTACCATACTGACACCCTGGCAGCCCGCCCACTAAAGCAGGCCTATATTTGGTCTGACTGCTTATATCCTCCTCGAACCCTCTCAAGTGTGTGTGTGTGTGGGGGGTTGCATATAAATACTAACACACACGCCCCCCACACATGCACATGCTTCACGCACATTCTCACAATATCACGTGCACACACAATCTCTCTCTACAGACAGCACACACACACACATGCAAATGCACACACACACACACACACACACACACACACACACACACACACACACACACACACACACACACACACACACACACACACACACACACACACACACACACACACACACACACACACACACACACACACACATACTACTCAAGTGCAGTGATATTTGTTCAAACTAGTAGCCACTTGTGTAAATGTCAGACAAAAAGAAGAGTTATGTTGAGAGGTGAATGTCAAAGGAAACTAGCTGACAATACGGGAAAAGTATCTGGGGGAAACTGTACAATAACACATAAGTGAGAAGCTTAGACACATACCACTGGAATCACACCTGAATCATACCTGAATCATGGCTGAATCACAACGTTTTTCAATAAAGAGTAAGGCAGGTCTAGGCATCGGAATCTCCGCCCTGTCTCCCCAAGCTTTAATCAACACTTGGCCTACTTCAACCTTTCTGACCTGGAAATAATGTGCATTTCATTTATGTCAAAACTGTTTATATTTGGAGTTGAAGTGTACGTAGCTCATACACACACATGTATATACATAGAGAGAGAGAGAGAGAGAGAGAGAGAGAGAGAGAGAGAGAGAGAGAGAGAGAGAGAGAGAGAGAGAGAGAGAGAGAGAGAGAGAGAGAGAGAGAGAGAGAGAGAGAGAGAGAGAGAGAGAGAGAGAGAGAGAGAGAGAGAGAGAGAGAGAGAAACATTCTACTCAGCTGGACGCAAATAACTGTTCTCTTCAAGGTACCTTTAATTTCTATGTACAGTAGAAAGGACTGGATGCTTGCCTTGCCGCTCGAGACAGTGCCAAATTGAATGAGCCAGTTTGAAGCTTGTCCTCATTCAACCTCAGCCAGTACACAAACGCTTAAACTGCACTTTCATAAGGTACACACTGCTCCGTCACTATCTATATAAGATATAACATTATTACATTTAGCAGATGCTCTTATCCAGAGCGACATACAGGAGTACTTAGGATAAAGTGCGTTGCTCAAGGGTAGATCGATAGATTATTCACCTAGTGGGCTCAGGGACTCAAACCAGCAACCTTGCAGTTACTGGCCCAACGCTCTTAACCGCTAGGCTACCCACCACCCGTTATTGCAAAGCAAACCATGTTATTGTAAAGGTACACCATGTTACTAAAGTAGGATTTAGGACTGAGTCCATGTTAATGAAATCTGCAGTCCAAAGACAATGGTGTTGTATAGAAAGATCTAGTGATAGAGGTCAAGAGAGGCAGAGGAGAAGTTGCAGAAGTAGGAAACTGTTTTTTACTTGACAAGCTAAGGAAGTGCAATTAAATGGCACATTATCCAGATGATCGAACCCACACTGCCCCGAAACCCCTTCTCGTCAAAAGAAGCAAGGGGGCCAAACACATGTATTCTTCCCATGAACACCAAATTGCTTACAAATACAATGCTATCTGCACAGAACTTTGCTTCATCCCGCAACAAGCCATTGTTTACAGACGGCTCGATGTGAAAGCTTCCATAGCCTGGCGTCCAAATCTAAACTATTCTTTCACAAAAATAAGGTTTCCAGTCAAAAGAGGAATATCCAATCTCTTCAGGAACAATACTTACGATTCGACATGTTGAACGTGTCCTTTGCTTTTTAAATAAGTGTTTAAAACTCGTTTTTATACAGGGTCTCCCATTTTCCGCGTGTAGAAGTGGGAGATTGCATTGTAGCTTACTCTCGCATGACTGCATGGTCTAGAATGGACTACAATGGCAGCCCACAGGCGGAAAATGGGAGACCCTGGATAATGTTAAAGCTGTCGCTCTCCTCATCCTCAGATGAGGTGAGGAGAGAAGGATCTTCTGACCAAAATGCGGAGTCTGGGAAATATGCCATCTTTATTATAAATTACAATGATGCAGATGGCAACACGAAAACTAAACAAAACACTTTCAAACTACAAAATAACAAAACGACGTAGAACGAAAACCTGAACATAAACTTACATAACTGGAACGTAAACTCACGAACAGGCAACAGACGACATCGAAACAAAACGAACAGCCAAACAGCTCCATATGTGAAAAAACATCGATAACGACACGAAGACATCACAAGAGACAATCACCCACAAACACACAGTGATAATGCCCTACCTAAATATGACTCTTGATTAGAGGAAAATGCAAACCACCTGCCTCTAATCAAGAGCCATACCAGGCACACCGAAACCAACATAGAAACAGATAACATAGACTGCCCACCCAAAACACATGCCCTGACCATAAACACATAAAAAACAACATAAAACAGGTCAGGACTGTTACAGTACCCCCCCCTCAAGATGCGCACGCCGGGCGCACAAGCACAAAATCCAGGGGAGGGTCCGGGTGGGCAGTTGACCACGGTGGTGGTTCCGGCTCAGGACGCTGTCCCCTTACCACCATAGTCACTCCCCTCTTCTTTCTACCCCTTCTAATGCCCACCCTAACACTACCTTCCCCTAAATAAACAGCTAGCACCAGGACAAGGGGCAGCACCGGGACAAGGGGTAGCACCGGGACAAGGGGCAGCACCAGAACAAGGGGCAGCACCAGGATAAGGACCATCACTGGGACAAGGGGCAGCACCGGGACAAGGGGCAGCACCGGGACAAGGGGCAGCACCGGGACAAGGGGCAGCACCGGGACAAGGGGCAGCACCGGGACAAGGGGCAGCACCGGGACAAGGGGCAGCACCGGGACAAGGGGCAACACCGGGACAAGGGGCAACACCGGGACAAGGGGCAGATCCCGGCTGAAGGACTCTGGCAGGTCCTGTTTGGACGGCTCTGGCAGGTCCATGCTGGCTGACGGCTCTCTACGCTCATGGCAGGCTGACGGCTCTCGACGCTCATGGCAGGCTGACGGCTCTCGACGCTCATGGCAGGCTGACGGCTCTCGACGCTCATGGCGCTCTGACGGCTCTGGCTGCTCATGGCTCTCTGACGGCTCTGGCTGCTCATAGCTCACTGACGGCTCTGGCTGCTCATGGCTCTTTGACGGCTCTGGCTGCTCATGGCTCTTTGACGGCTCTGGCTGCTCATGGCTCGCTGGCGGCTCTGGCAGATCCTGTCTGGTTGGCGGCTCTGGCAGATCCTGTCTGGTTGGCGGCTCTGGCAGATCCTGTCTGGTTGGCGGCTCTGGCAGATCCTGTCTGGTTGGCGGCTCTGGCAGATCCTGTCTGGCTGACGGCTCTAGCGGCTCCTGTCTGGCTGACGGCTCTAGCGGCTCCTGTCTGGCGGATGGCTCTGTAGGCTCATGGCAGACGGGCGGCTTTGCAGGCTCATGGCAGACGGGCGGCTTTGCAGGCTCATGGCAGACGGATGGCTCAGACGGCGCTGGGGAGACGGATGGCTCAGATGGCGCTGGAGAGACGGATGGCTCAGATGGCGCTGGGGAGACGGATGGCTCAGATGGCGCTGGAGAGACGGATGGCTCAGATGGCGCTGGGGAGACAGATAGCTCTGTAGGGAGGAGAAGGAGAGACAGCCTGGTGCGTGGTCTAGGCACCGGCTGCGCTGGAGAGGAGGAAACAGCAGGAGAGAGAACCCGGAGAGACAGCCTGGTACGGGGGGCTGCCACCGGAGGACTGGTACATGGAGGTGGCACCGGATATACCGGACCGTGAAGGAGGACACGTGCTCTTGAGCACCGAGCCTCCCCAACCCTACCAGGTTGAATGAACCCCGTAGCCCTGCCAGTGCGGCGAGGTGGAATAACCCGCACTGGGCTATGCAGGCGAACCGGGGACACCACCTGTAAGGCTGGTGCCATGTACACCGGCCCGAGGAGACGTACTGGAGACCAGCTACGTTGGACCGGCTTCATGGCACCCGGCTCGATGCCCAACCTAGCCCTCCCAGTGCGGCAAGGTGGAATAGCCCGCACTGGGCTAAGCACGCGTACTGGGGACACCGTGCGCTTTACCGCATAACACGGTGTCTTACCAGTACGACGCCTTCTACCTCCACGGTAAGCACGGGGAGTTGGCTCGGGTATCCTACCCGGCTTTGCCACACTCCTCGTGTGCCCCCCCCCAAGAAATTTTTGGGTCTTACTCACGGGCTCCCAACCGCGTCGTCGCGCTGCCTCCTCATACCAGCGCTCCTGGGCTGTGGCTGCCCTCTTCTCCTCCTTAGGACGGCGATAATCCCCTGGTTGAGCCCAAGGTCCTCTACCGTCCAATATCTCCTCCCAAGTCCAGAAATCCTTATTGCTCCGTCGAGCATTCCCATACCGCTTGGTCTCTGTATTCTGGTGGGTGATTCTGTTAAAGCTGTCGCTCTCCTCATCCTCAGATGAGGTGAGGAGAGAAGGATCTTCTGACCAAAATGCGGAGTCTGGGAAATATGCCATCTTTATTATAAATTACAATGATGCAGATGGCAACACGAAAACTAAACAAAACACTTTCAAACTACAAAATAACAAAACGACGTAGAACGAAAACCTGAACATAAACTTACATAACTGGAACGTAAACTCACGAACAGGCAACAGACGACATCGAAACAAAACGAACAGCCAAACAGCTCCATATGTGAAAAAACATCGATAACGACACGAAGACATCACAAGAGACAATCACCCACAAACACACAGTGATAATGCCCTACCTAAATATGACTCTTGATTAGAGGAAAATGCAAACCACCTGCCTCTAATCAAGAGCCATACCAGGCACACCGAAACCAACATAGAAACAGATAACATAGACTGCCCACCCAAAACACATGCCCTGACCATAAACACATAAAAAACAACATAAAACAGGTCAGGACTGTTACAGTACCCCCCCCTCAAGATGCGCACGCCGGGCGCACAAGCACAAAATCCAGGGGAGGGTCCGGGTGGGCAGTTGACCACGGTGGTGGTTCCGGCTCAGGACGCTGTCCCCTTACCACCATAGTCACTCCCCTCTTCTTTCTACCCCTTCTAATGCCCACCCTAACACTACCTTCCCCTAAATAAACAGCTAGCACCAGGACAAGGGGCAGCACCGGGACAAGGGGTAGCACCGGGACAAGGGGCAGCACCAGAACAAGGGGCAGCACCAGGATAAGGACCATCACTGGGACAAGGGGCAGCACCGGGACAAGGGGCAGCACCGGGACAAGGGGCAGCACCGGGACAAGGGGCAGCACCGGGACAAGGGGCAGCACCGGGACAAGGGGCAGCACCGGGACAAGGGGCAGCACCGGGACAAGGGGCAACACCGGGACAAGGGGCAACACCGGGACAAGGGGCAGATCCCGGCTGAAGGACTCTGGCAGGTCCTGTTTGGACGGCTCTGGCAGGTCCATGCTGGCTGACGGCTCTCTACGCTCATGGCAGGCTGACGGCTCTTGACGCTCATGGCAGGCTGACGGCTCTCGACGCTCATGGCAGGCTGACGGCTCTCGACGCTCATGGCAGGCTGACGGCTCTCGACGCTCATGGCGCTCTGACGGCTCTGGCTGCTCATGGCTCTCTGACGGCTCTGGCTGCTCATAGCTCACTGACGGCTCTGGCTGCTCATGGCTCTTTGACGGCTCTGGCTGCTCATGGCTCTTTGACGGCTCTGGCTGCTCATGGCTCGCTGGCGGCTCTGGCAGATCCTGTCTGGTTGGCGGCTCTGGCAGATCCTGTCTGGTTGGCGGCTCTGGCAGATCCTGTCTGGTTGGCGGCTCTGGCAGATCCTGTCTGGTTGGCGGCTCTGGCAGATCCTGTCTGGCTGACGGCTCTAGCGGCTCCTGTCTGGCTGACGGCTCTAGCGGCTCCTGTCTGGCGGATGGCTCTGTAGGCTCATGGCAGACGGGCGGCTTTGCAGGCTCATGGCAGACGGGCGGCTTTGCAGGCTCATGGCAGACGGATGGCTCAGACGGCGCTGGGGAGACGGATGGCTCAGATGGCGCTGGAGAGACGGATGGCTCAGATGGCGCTGGGGAGACGGATGGCTCAGATGGCGCTGGAGAGACGGATGGCTCAGATGGCGCTGGGGAGACAGATAGCTCTGTAGGGAGGAGAAGGAGAGACAGCCTGGTGCGTGGTCTAGGCACCGGCTGCGCTGGAGAGGAGGAAACAGCAGGAGAGAGAACCCGGAGAGACAGCCTGGTACGGGGGGCTGCCACCGGAGGACTGGTACATGGAGGTGGCACCGGATATACCGGACCGTGAAGGAGGACACGTGCTCTTGAGCACCGAGCCTCCCCAACCCTACCAGGTTGAATGAACCCCGTAGCCCTGCCAGTGCGGCGAGGTGGAATAACCCGCACTGGGCTATGCAGGCGAACCGGGGACACCACCTGTAAGGCTGGTGCCATGTACACCGGCCCGAGGAGACGTACTGGAGACCAGCTACGTTGGACCGGCTTCATGGCACCCGGCTCGATGCCCAACCTAGCCCTCCCAGTGCGGCAAGGTGGAATAGCCCGCACTGGGCTAAGCACGCGTACTGGGGACACCGTGCGCTTTACCGCATAACACGGTGTCTTACCAGTACGACGCCTTCTACCTCCACGGTAAGCACGGGGAGTTGGCTCGGGTATCCTACCCGGCTTTGCCACACTCCTCGTGTGCCCCCCCCCAAGAAATTTTTGGGTCTTACTCACGGGCTCCCAACCGCGTCGTCGCGCTGCCTCCTCATACCAGCGCTCCTGGGCTGTGGCTGCCCTCTTCTCCTCCTTAGGACGGCGATAATCCCCTGGTTGAGCCCAAGGTCCTCTACCGTCCAATATCTCCTCCCAAGTCCAGAAATCCTTATTGCTCCGTCGAGCATTCCCATACCGCTTGGTCTCTGTATTCTGGTGGGTGATTCTGTTAAAGCTGTCGCTCTCCTCATCCTCAGATGAGGTGAGGAGAGAAGGATCTTCTGACCAAAATGCGGAGTCTGGGAAATATGCCATCTTTATTATAAATTACAATGATGCAGATGGCAACACGAAAACTAAACAAAACACTTTCAAACTACAAAATAACAAAACGACGTAGAACGAAAACCTGAACATAAACTTACATAACTGGAACGTAAACTCACGAACAGGCAACAGACGACATCGAAACAAAACGAACAGCCAAACAGCTCCATATGTGAAAAAACATCGATAACGACACGAAGACATCACAAGAGACAATCACCCACAAACACACAGTGATAATGCCCTACCTAAATATGACTCTTGATTAGAGGAAAATGCAAACCACCTGCCTCTAATCAAGAGCCATACCAGGCACACCGAAACCAACATAGAAACAGATAACATAGACTGCCCACCCAAAACACATGCCCTGACCATAAACACATAAAAAACAACATAAAACAGGTCAGGACTGTTACAGATAAAAATGTGTTTTAAACGTTTATTTGATAGCAAACGACACATTCAGCATGTCGAATCGTAATTATTGTTCCTAGAGATATTGGATATTCCTCGGTTGACTGGAAACATTATTTTAGTAAAACCGAATAGTTTAGATTTGGTCGATCAAGGACACCAGGCAACATCTGTAAACAACAGCTTGTTGTGGGACGAAGCAACACAAATTAGCTGACACAGGTACAGACAAGTCTTTTGTTCCCCTGTGCTCACAAATGGTTGGCTCCTAAGTATGTTCGTATACAAAAGACAAAAATCAACAGAACATTACATTTACATTTAAGTCATTTAGCAGACGCTCTTATCCAGAGCGACTTACAAATTGGTGCATTCACCTTATGACATCCAGTGGAACAGCCACTTTACAATAGTGCATCTAGATCTTTTAAGGGGGGGGGGGGGGGGGGCAGAAGGATTGCTTTATTCTAGGTATTCCTTGAAGAGGTGGGGAACAATACTTACAATACAGAAGCTCCAGATTGCTCCAAGGTGTCCCATAAAAAGCCATCAGCAGCTCTACCCTAATAGGTTTGGCATGTGATGAAGGAGAAAAGGAGCGCTTCGTTCATGGGACCCAGAGAAAGAAAGGGAGAACAAACTACGAGGCCTGCATGACAAACAAAGGACAGCTGATATAATAGACAGGATAATTTAAAAACCTCTTAAGGATCCGCCCCATTTTTTCATTTTTCGCCAAAAATGACAAACCCAAATCTAACTGCCTGTAGCTCAGGACCTGAAGCAAGGATATTGTAACGGTCGTCATATTCGTTCTCCTCCTCAGACGAGGAGGAGCATGGATCGGACCAACACGCAGCGAGGTATGCAGACATAAAGAATTTATTTAACAAGACGAACACTGATACGAAATACACTTGAATAAAATACAAAACAACAAAACGACATAGACAGACCTGAACTAGAGAACTTACATAGACACGAAGAACGCACGAACAGGAAAGACTAGCCAAACGAACGAACAAACGAAACAGTCCCGTGTGGTAGACACAGACACAGGAACAATCACCCACAAACAAACAGTGAGAACAGCCTACCTTACTATGGTTCTCAATGAGAGGAAACGTCAAACACCTGCCTCTAATTGAGAACCATATCAGGCAACACATTTAACCCAACATAGAAACACATAACATGGAATGCCCACCCCAACTCACGCCCTGACCAACTACAAACATACAAAAACAACAGAAAACAGGTCAGGAACGTGACAGAACCCCCCCTCAAGGTGCGAACTCCGGGCGCACCCCTAAAACTCAAGGGGAGGGTCTGGGTGGGCATCTGTCCGCGGTGCCGGCTCCGGCGCAGGACGAGGACACCACTCCACCATTGTCTTTGTCCCCCTCCTTAGCGTCCCTTGAGTGGCAACCCTCGCCCCCGACCCTGGTCCAGGAACCTTCACCAAGGCCCCTCCTAAATAGAGGAGACAACTCACGACAGAGAGGTAGCCCAGGACAGAGAGGTAGCTCAGGACAGAGAGGTAGCTCAGGACAGAGGGGCAACTCCGGACTGAAGGGCAGCTCCGGACAGAGAGACAGCTCTGGACTGAATGGTTGCTCCGGACTAGTTGCAGCTCCGGACTATATGGCAGCTCATGACTGGAGGGCAGCTCATGACTGGAGGGCAGCTCATGACTGGAGGGCAGCTCATGACTGGCGGGCAGCTCATGACTGGCGGGCAGCTCATGACTGGCGGGCAGCTCATGACTGGCTGGCGGCTCTGGCGGCTCCTGACTGGCTGGCGGCTCTGGCGGCTCCTGACTGGCTGGCGGCTCTGGCGGCTCCTGACTGGCTGGCGGCTCTGGCGGCTCCTGACTGGCTGGCGGCTCTGGCGGCTCCTGACTGGCTGGCGGCTCTGGCGGCTCCTGACTGACGGACGGCTCTAGCGGCTCGGGGCAGACGGATGGCTCAGACGGCGCTGGGCAGACAGATGGCTCAGATGGTGCTGGGCAGAAAGGCATCTCAGACGGCGCTGGGCAGACGAGCAGTGCAGGCAGCTCAGACGGCGCTGGGCAGACGAGCAGTGCAGGCGGCGTTGGGCAGACGAGCAGTGCAGGCGGCGTTGGGCAGACGGCCGACTCTGACCTGCTGAGGCGCACAGTAGGCCTGGTGCGTGGTGCCGGAACTGCTGGTACCGGACTGGAGACACGCACCTCAAGGCTAGTGCGGGGAGCAGCAACGAGGCACACTGGTTTCTCAAAGCGCACTATAGGCCTGGTGCGTGGTACCGGAACTGGTGGTACCGGACTGAGGGCACGCACCTCAGGGTGAGTGCGGGGAGAAGGAACAGGGCTCTGGAGACGCACAGGAGGCTTGGTGCGTGGTGCCGGAACTGGTGGTACCGGGCTGGAGACACGCACCATAGGGCTAGTGCGTGGAGGAGGAACAGGGCTCTGGAGACGCACAGGAAGCTTGGTGCGTGGTGCCGGAACTGGAGGTACTGGGCTGGAGACACGCACCACAGGGAGAGTGCGTGGAAGAGGAACAGGGCTCTGGAGACGCACAGGAAGCCTGGTGCGTGGTGTAGGTACTGGTGGTACTGGGCTGGGGCGGGAAGGTTGCGCCGGATATACCGGACCGTGCAGACGTACTGGCTCCCTTGAGCACCGAGCCTGCCCAACCTTACCTGGTTGAATGCTCCCCGTAGCCCGTCCAGTGCGGGGAGGTGGAATAACCCGCACTGGGCTGTGTAGGCGAACCGGGGACACCATGCGTAAGGCTGGTGCCATGTACACCGGCCCAAGGAGACGTACTGGAGGCCAGATATGTAGAGCCGGATTCATGGCACTTGGCTCAATGCTCATTCTAGCCCGGCCAGTGCGGGGAGGTGGAATAACCCGCACCGGGCTATGCACACGTACAGGAGACACCATGCGCTCTACTGCATAACACGGTGTCTGCCCGTACTCTCGCTCTCCACGGTAAGCTCGGGGACTTGGCGCAGGTCTCCTACCTGACTTCGCCACACTCCCTTTTAGCCCCCCCCCCGTCCCCCCCCGTCCCCCGTCCCCCCGTCCCCACCCCCCCGTCCCCCGTCCCCCGTCCCCCGTCCCCCCCCCAAGACATTTTTGGGCTTGACTCTCCGGCTTCCAGTCTCGCTTACGTGCTGCCTCCTCATACCACCGCTCCTGGGCTTTAGCTGCCTCCTTCTCCTCCCGAGAGCGGCGATTCTCTCCAACCTTAGCCCAGGGTCCTTTTCCCTCAAATTTCCTCCCATGTCCAGGAGTCCTGTGTAATGGGCCGCTGCTGTCGCTGCTGCCCGTTACCCCGCTGCTTGATCCTTTGTTGGTGGGTGATTCTGTAACGGTCGTCATATTCGTTCATGGATCGGACCAACACGCAGCGAGGTATGCAGACATAAAGAATTTATTTAACAAGACGAACACTGATACGAAATACACTTGAATAGAATACAAAACAACAAAACGAAGTAGACAGACCTGAACTAGAGAACTTACATAGACACGAAGAACGCACGAACAGGAAAGACTAGCCAAACGAACGAACAAACGAAACAGTCCCGTGTGGTAGACACAGACACAGGAACAATCACCCACAAACAAACAGTGAGAACAGCCTACCTTAATATGGTTCTCAATCAGAGGAAACGTCAAACACCTGCCTCTAATTGAGAACCATATCAGGCAACACATTTAACCCAACATAGAAACACATAACATGGAATGCCCACCCCAACTCACGCCCTGACCAACTACACACATACAAAAACAACAGAAAACAGGTCAGGAACATGACAGATATGCATATTCTTGATACCATTTGAAAGGAAACACTTTGATGTTTAGGTTCAATTCATGTTCAAAATGTTGTGTCAAGACTGCCCAAATGTGCCTAATTGGTTTATTAATACATTTTCAAGTTCATAATTGTGCACTCCCCTCAAAACAATAGCATGGTATTATTTCACTGTAATAGCTACTGTAAATTGGACAGTAGCAGTTAGATTAACAAGAATTTAAACTTTCTGCCCACATCAGATATGTCTATGTCCTAGGAAAAGTTCATGTTACTTACAACCTCATGCTAATCACATTAGCCTACATTAGCTTAAACGTCACATGGGGAGACACACCGATCCAGTAGAGGTTAATGTTTGGGAGAGAATCAAAAAGCATAGGGCCAGGCTCACTAAAATACTTATGTGACATAAATTCCCCTGGGAATACATTCACTAACAGCATTAGGAACCAAAGCTGCATTGGGAACCTGGCTTGATGTACAGATGTAGGATCTTAATTTGATCACCCTGTTGCAGGATAACATTCTTGCAATGCAGGAAATGTAAAACTTGTGGTGTATTTTAGGTTTAAAAAGGTTTCTAAACTTTGTAATTTCCACTTTGAAATTTCAGACTTGATTTTCCCTTGCCAAAAATGTATCGACCCCTACAAAAATGTCCATTCATTACAATCCAGATAATAATTCACATTTCCTGTTGCTGCAGGATTATTTTCCTGCTGTAGGAAACTAGCTCAAATTAAGATCCTACATCTGTACCTTCCCCTATCATGTTCACTTTGAGGCCAATTCCACTTGTTTAGTCAATAGTAAGCACAACATGTCAAGCCTAATTTGCCTGTAGTAAGGGAGCATGGGTCATTACTAGAAGGGATACAGATTTTAGAAAATTTACATCAAAAGTTGTGTTTTCGGTTATTTTAGCTAACCCTATCCCTTTTCCTAACCTTAACCTAATTTTTCTAACCTGCTATGTTAATTCTCCTAACTTGCTGTGTAAGTTCTCCTAAACCTGCTACGAAAAGTAAGTTTTGACAAACGCTCTACCCCTTCTAGACAAAACCGGGAGCATGGGAACAGGTTGCTTTGACATTCACATGCCATGGCACCACTCCTCGTCAAGATGAATCCCATGTGACTCAATACACAGCAGGGAATGAATGTAATGCATCTAGCCAAACCTATCCAAATCAAGTATGGCTTACTTGAATTGTTCCGATCAGCTCCTAGTGGAGGCAACTATAAGACAAAAACTCAGTCACATGACGAGAGCACTTCACAAATGGAAATAACTAAAAGAACACATTGATGATGTGAACATTTTTGTAAAGATTTCAGTGGAAATTGATAAAAGTAGCCCTTAGAGTTGTATGAGTCTCAGCATCAGATAAAATAAAATGTTATTTGTCTCATTTCATAAACAACAGGTGTAGATTAACAGTGAAATACTTACGGGTCCTTTTCCAACAATGCAGAGTTAAAGATAAAGATTTTTGGTAAAAATGACTGTAAAGCTAAATGCCAAGCTGGGCTCAAAATGTTAAATCATATATTGAAGCGATGTCTCTAGACAGTCATCTCCTGTCTTAGTAGGAGATTAGTGTGTACTCTGTCTCCCAGACTCCAGGACATCCTTCCTGACTGTGTGGTGCCCTCATGACCTTCCCCATCAACCCCTCCTGCAGAGAGAGAGAGAGAGAGAGAGAGAGAGAGAGAGAGAGCGAGAGAGAGAGAGAGAGAGAGAGAGAGAGAGAGAGAGAGAGAGAGAGAGAGAGAGAGAGAGAGAGAGAGAAACATTCTACTCAGCTGGACGCAAATAACTGTTCTCTTACTTGAGCTTGATGAAGACTTTATTTAAGGCATTTCACCTGAGGAAGACCCTTTGTTTCTGCACTATATCCTACAGCTATGTTTCATTGATTGATAACACTTCCATGATAACTTTTTATAAGGGTTTATAAGGGTTTATGCCAAACACAACAACAGGCATTAATATACAGGAACAACTTTGTGTTGTTTTGGGACGCTGACACATTTCATTTCAATCCAATTTATTAATGTACGTTTGACATTCACACCAATATGTGGAAGAAGAAAATCACTGCCACTTTCTGTTAAAGGTGCACTATGTAGAAATATCTCCGCCATTTCCTGGTTGCTAAAATTCTAATAGTTTGCCTAATTTCCTTTTATGTGGCCAAACAAGCAAGTATAGAGTAGAAAATCATTGTACTCTCTAAACCGCTGTGAAATAAATTTTCCAAAACCAAAAATATTGTATTTTTAGCTATTTGAAGCTGGTGTACAAAACCGAAAGTAAAAGACACAAAAACTAAAAGTAATCAAAGAAGCATAGAAATAGAGCACATAGAACAGATCTACTGCTTCTTAGACTTGCTTCAATGAGAACGACCGCTCTATAAATACAATGTCTATGTGAATTTGGTTGGATCGCTCAAAAAGTTACATATTGCAGCTTTAAGGGGAGATATTCAAGAAGCAAATTCTTCAAATGCTATAGATTTGTTAGGATTAATTGGTTTACTGTGCAAATGTTAGGCAATTATAGCAGTACTTGATGGTTTATTGGTCTATGCACTGGAATTCCTAATGGCCTTTGCCTGAGTTTACTATTGTTGTGATGAGCCTCTAGCCGCCTCTGTCTGTAGGTAAGGTACATGTGGAGAGCTGAAAGGGTAAAACAAGCATTTGATGTCAGTTTATGGATTACTAACTACAGTATTCATTGGTGAGACATTAATCAACCCATACCAAACTAATAATATAGCTTCTAGTAGCAATGAACGGGGTTCACAGGATGATAGAAAGGACACAAGATCAGTTGGATAACCAAGCAAGCACGGTATCATGTATGAACTATCTTACTTTATGTGCAATCAGTGAAAGCATCACCATGTTTATCTCTCAATACCACAAGGATGACGTAAGAGAAGTTTAGTCTAGTCCTGTCATCTTTGAATGCAGCAGGTAATCATTCTTAAAGTCATTACTTAATGTATTGAGATGATCTACCAATTCTTGGGTCAATTTGACTAATGCAGCGGTCCCCAAACTAGGGGTCACCTGACATGAAAAAAAAGAATATACAAAAATATATATACACTATATGACCAAAAGTATGCTGCTATAACATCCTCCACTCTTCTGGGAAGGCTTTCCAATAGATATTGGAAAATTGCTGCGGGACCTTGTTTCAATTCAGCCACAAGAGCATTAGTGAGGTCTGGCAGCGTTACAATTCCTCACAAAGGTGTTCGATGGGGTTGAGGTCAGGGCTCTGTGCAGGCCAGTCAAGTTCTTCCACACCAATCTTGACAAACATTTTCTGTATGGACCTCGCTTTGTGCACGGGGGCAGTGTCATGCTGAAACAGGAAAGGGCCTTCCCCAAAGTGTTGCCACAAAGTTGGAAGCACAGAATTGACTAGAAAATTATTGTATGCTGTTGTGTTAAGATTCGCTATCACTGGAACTAAGGGGCCTACCCCAAAAATGAAAAACAGCCCCAGACCATTATCTCAAAATCATTGTAATTTGGTTAACCTTCAAAATATAATGAAAATGATTCAAATCCAAAAGATAAAATTCAACCAGAGAGCATCCTTAGATCATGGGAAAAGGTCACACTTGAATCGTTCCCACAGTGAATGGCTAAGCCCGCTACACTATGAAACCAAACACTATTGCAGAGACTCAGATATTACCGGACCCAAATTGATATGGTGAAAACAATGTGTGGGAAGGCAGAGGCACAGAAACTCACATCAATACCTTTGTCAGATAACACTGTTGAACAAAGAATGTATGCTACTGCTAGCAATCAAGAAGAAACTTAAAAACTCCCCAGCTTATGCTCTTCAAATGTACGTTAGCTATGAGGGCTGAAATGCCCATGCATTGACTTTTGTTCGCTATACATGTCAGTAGATGCTATTCACAGGACATATTGTTTTGTCTCACGATTCCCGAGGATGAAACGGTACAGGGGATGTTCAGTGTGCTGCGTGGCTATATTGAAGAAAAAGAGATTCCATGGGATCGAATGGTGGGCTTTTGCACAGAAGAGGCTCCATTTATGGCGGGACGGCAGGCAAGCCTCTGCACTCTAATTATGAATGTGTCTCCCTTTGCCATATGGACGCATTGTATGATACACCGAGAGCAACTGCCAGCAAAAGAGCTGAGCACAGAACTCGGAGATATACTGCAGCAGGTAACTTCAATTGTAATCCACATCAAACCACATCCATTGCGTGCGCAGGTTTGTGTAACTATGTGGAGATATGCAGTGGGGATTTTAGCATGTAAATCTTGGTGGGGCAAAAAAATAATAAAAGTGGGATGCATGCCAGCAAAGCCACTACACAACACAACACTAAACAATACATTAATTATAATGGTGACAAATGGTGCCCACAAACTGTTAGGGCCTACATAAAGCTGTCCCAACAGCAGAGTCAGCCGTCCCAACACCTTACTACTGCTACACCTGCCTATCAGCGGAGCCTTGTCTGGCAGCGAAACAGTTCATTCAGCCTCATTTACTGCCTTTTAAAAAACATAGCTGATATGACTGACGTGCTTAAACAAATGTGGTTTCTATTGACAATTGAGATGGACAAATTATGGAATATGTGGACGACAAGCGTAATTTCGATTAAGATATTATTGAGCGAGCTAGGACGGACGTAGTCAATATAACTATTTGTTTAGCACTTTTGAAATGTACAGTGACAGAATTCAGAACATGGGCAGTTCTTACTGTGTTCTCCATGTACACCAAGTCAGAACTGTAGGCTAAATAAAGGGGGCATATAAACAGACAATGAAAGCTCTTTCAAAATGTTATGATTACATTTCTCTAAAACAGGTTATAGGCTACATGTGCACCACCAAGTCAGAACAGTAGGTGAAATTAAGAGGTGAAAACAGATTAAAATATTATGGTGAGGCACATGGGCTACTAACAGCTTTCTACACAACATAACTTAGTATTACTTTCTTAGCTACAGTATACATATCTCCCTGGTATATTACATAATTTATGCAGCAGCATACAATACATTTCTGGACTCACCTTGTTGTGCTGCGCTCACTTGAACAGGAAGGTGGCACAGCGGTCCTTCGTGGGCAAATTTTGCCATCAAAGTCTTGCCTTCTCTAGATTTATGGTGCTTTCAAGACAACTGGGAACTCTGAAAAAAACAAGGTTGAATCATGATGATGTCATTGATCTTCAGGTCATAGCTCTACAAAGAGGCCAGAGTTCCCGACTTACATTTCCGAGTTGGATGACCGTTCAAAACGTATTTCCCAGTCGGAGCTCGTTTTTTCCGGATTGCCTTGAACTCACTGAAGTCATGTTTTTGCAGTTCCGAGTTAACAGTTGTTTTGAGAGCGGCACAAATCATGATTCATTGACAGCATGGCCAATGTTGAATGTTTATCATTTTTAACTTGGAAAAGATACACTTAATCCCAGATTTGGGACCACACAGCCACTCCACTGAATAGCAGGCTAGTGATTGCTTTGCAATGCTTGCAGTTAGCCACTGTCACTGATTCCTTCCAAACCACTCATTGTTGAATTTGCGATTTCCAACTTGTTGTGTAATGTTTATGTCCAATGGCCGATGAGCACCGATACGTTTTATCTATAATTTCTCTTCATTTGACAAGGATTAAAAAGGATTTGCCAGTAGATTGTCGACTTGATTCATCATGATGACTGCTAGCTAAGATTCAGTCCAATCAAAGCTACTGTACATATAACGTGATTTGACGTCCTTTTGTCTGTGGCCAATGACCTTGAGTCTTCTTGGAGGGGCACTTCTAATGTAACTCTATTGCAGCATCCAAGGGGCTTGATATTTCGAGCTCTACCCTTAGACTTGGCGGTGACGTACAGTACTGCTCCCACGAGTGACAGAACACTGAGCTGTATGCAGCTTTATTAACTCAATGATTTAAAAATATAAATGTTTACATTGTTTGTAAACTGATATGTGACACGTATTAATGTCAAAATAACATTCAAAACCAGTAAGCCCCCCCAAAAAAATGTTCCACCTGCCCTGAATGACGGGTCGCCACTGGAGATATGGGTCAGAGCATGACAATGTTCTATTTCACATCGAGGTTTGGTGGTTATCGGTTGGGAATGTTTTAAAGATTTTTCACATTGAGAGAGGAACTGTCTGTCTGTGTAATGAAAATAAAATGTGTCTCATTGTCTATGTAACAGACAAATTTGGGAAACGGAAAGCAAGCATGCAGGGGAAATACAAAAACATTCTACAGATGAGTGACCCGAATCAGTGGATTCGGAGGAAATATTTTTTATCGGAGAGCGAGTCTTTCAAAAGTGAATCTGGCCTCCTTCCCTTGGCTGTGAATGTTTCTAACAGAAAACAGAATCAGTAAGTGTCTCACACGAGTAATGACTGCTCACCTCCAACGCTAGGAAGATCCCTTTGGGACCTACTTCCCAATCCGTTTGTCGACCACGCTCCCTGACTTTGGGAAGCTCCGTATCCTACGGTGCCACTGGTGCCAATGACATCTATAATGCCTCAAACTGGTCTGCTGCAGCCATCTAAGGTTGCAGTGATTTTATATACACACAGCTTCTAAGGACATATACATAAGGTTTACATACCAAATGTCATGGTCCCATGTCCATTGGTTCAGTTCGTATAGCCCTGGTGTGATATGGTGCTATCAAGTGTTGTAGCATGGCTTGAAAGCAGCAACTAACCATTCTCAAATTCATTAGAGGCTAATTCATTGAATCTATTTACCAAATCTGGAGTCATTCTGATTTATGCTTCATGAGAAGAAGATTTTTAAAGCATTTTTAGCATTAGCAAATGTGCTAACGTGCACCTATAGGTAGAGTGCGGACATATTTGAATGCAGCAACAATTCTTTCCATTAAAGACTGATGTAAAAGTCTAAATACAAAATTTGGAGTGAATCTGGCATATGGTTCATGAGTAGAAGATGATTGCAGATGATTTTAAGAATTAGCGTTACACATGCAAAGAATGAGTTGTTAATAGTTTCCTTGTTTTTAAAATATAAATACCAAATTCATTAAGGTACATCTTAGGCACGTCCATGATAGCGATGACAAGTTTCAAGTTGATAAGCCACTGTGGAGTGAATTTACAGTTGTTTAAATGGACATGTAAAATCTGATGTTTGATTTGTCAATAACCATCTTTTGACCGATCCGTTAGCTTACTAAGTTAAGACATGTACCATAGAATCATAAAACACGGGACGAGATGTTAAAACTGTCCATTGTGCCAATAGATGGTATGCACTCACATGAGATTTGCCGTGATGTTGACAGAGTGGCATGGGAGGTTTATTTCTTAGACTGGGTTAAGATGTCAATTTTGGGACACATCCTCAGTAGTGTGCCTTCGAATCAGTGGGTGTTTCGGCCTTTAATCACTAAACACCCTCATCAAAGGTGGCCAGCTAAAGGGTGATCAAGCCTTAGCTTGTGTCCCATGCCCAATTAAGATTTCCCACGGGACTGTGCAAGGCAGGGGTGTTCTCTTCCCTGAGCCAGCCCTACAGCTGACCGCATACCTCATATGCCCTCCTCAAGTTGGACGGATCTGAATTGGGTTCTCAGGTGGGGGTGGGGGGTCATGAAGTTATAGCCCAGCAAGGGTCCTTCCGTTTGATCCAGATCCACTGGCTGCCTCTTTCTGCTGCTTGAGAAACTGCTCTGACGGTCTGCCGCAGAGCCTGTCCATGGATTCCAAGTTCTTTCAGCAACCTGATGGTGGAAGAAGCCACGAATCCTCTGCATCCCACTTCAACTGGCCAGACTTTTGCATTCCAGCCACGCTGAGTTGCGTCTGCTGCCAACTCTGTGTAACACAGTTTCTTACGCTCGTAGGCCTCTTCAACAGAGTTTTCCCACGGGACTGTGAGCTCTATGATGTACACAGCCTTTCGTGAAGGGGACCAGAGTACCATGTCTGGCCTAAGGTTGGTAGAAGCAATCTCAGGTGGAAAAATGAGTTGTTGGCCAATATCGACAAGCATCTTCCAGTCCCGGGCCATGCCTAGGTGTCCAGTTTCTGGCTTTGTAGGAGGATGCTTGGGCCTTTTCTGTCCCTCCCGGATGAATGTTGTTGTTTTGACGGGATTGCTTGTTTTTGGAGGTAATGAATTGGTTGCACTCCTCTTGGTCTCAAGTGCTGCAGCCAGGCTCTTGAGGACCTGATTGTGCCTCCAGGTGTAGCGGCCTTGTGAGAGGCTGGTCTTGCAACCTGTCATTATATGCCTGAGAGTCGCTGGAGCTGGGCAGAGGGGGCAGGTCGGGTCCTCGCCATACCATTGATGTAGGTTTTTTGGTGATGGAAGCACATCATAAACAGCTCTTATGATGAAGCTGATGTTGCTTGCCTCCATTTGCCAAAGCTCACTCCAGTTGATCTTTCTCCTCTCCAGGCCTTCCCACCGCGTCCATTGCCCTTGTTTAGCAAGAGAGACAGCCTTTGCACTTCTTGCAGTCTCCTCCTGTCTGCGCACCTCCTCGACCACCAGCTTCCTGCGTTCAGATGTTGTTGCCTTATGGAACGTTGGTTTGCTTGCTGCCAGGCCAAAGCCTCCTCTTCCATGCTGGATATTCCCCACAATGTCTTGGTGTCTCAGGGCTGATGTTGCTTGCTGCACAGCCTTGGAAGATGTCCATTTCCGTCCAGTTTGTAGGGGAGGTGCAGCCTTGCTAATGGTCTGGTCTTTGGAGTCCTTCAATGTCATCTGAAGTCTTACTTTAGAGCACTTGTACTCCTACGTTAGACTTGTAAGAGGTAGTTCAAGGACCCCTTTGCCATAGAGGCCGATGTTACTCAGGCATCGTGGGACACCCAGCCATTTCTTCACGTATGAGGTAATGGTTCGCTCCATCTTCTCCACTGTTGTTATTGGAACCTCATAGACGGTGAGTGGCCACATTACCTGGGGGAGAAGGTAGGCACCAAAGCTTGAGCTTCCCAGGCAGTAGGGTCTTGTTGATGTTCTCAAGACCGTCGGCGATGTCCTGTCTTACTTGCTGCACTTGATCTTTATCCCGGAGGCTTTCGTTGTACCATCTACCCAGGCTCTTGACGGGTTGCTCAGACACCGTTGGTATCGGGTCATCTCCAATGCAGAACCTCACATCTTTAAGCTGTCCCTTGACTATGGAGATGCTTCGAGATTTGCTTGGCTTGATATTCATCCGGGCCCACTTGATGTTATCCTGCAGTTTTGCAAGTAGCCGCCTGGTGCATGCTGCAGTGGTGGTCAGTGTAGTTATGTCATCCATGTATGCTCGGATAGGTGGGAGACGGAGCCCTTCCTTAGTTCTCTCACCGCCGACCACCCATCTCGATGCCCTGATGATGACTTCCATGGCCATAGTGAAGGCCAGAGGTGAAATTGTACAGCCTACCGTTATACCCACTTCCAAGCGCTGCCATGTTGTTGTGAAGTCAGGTGTTGTGAAACACAATTGCAGGTCTTGGAAATAGGCCTTTACCAGTGGGTTGGGTTCTGGTACGTGGAAAAAGTTGAAGGATTCCCAGAGGAGTTCATGGGGAACTGAGCCAAAGGCATTGGCCAGGTCGAGGAAGATGACATAGAGGTCTCTCTTGTGCTTCTTAGCTGTTTAGATCTGGTGCCAAATCATAGTAGTATGTTACAGGCATCCAGAGAAACCAGGAATGCCTGCTTTCTGTACAGATGTATCAATGTACTTGTTCCTTTCCAGGTAAGTGGACAGCCTCTGTGCTATTATACTGAAAAAGATCTTCCCTTCGACATTGAGAAGGGAGATTGGTCGGAATTGACTGATGTCTGTCGCATCCTTCTCTTTCGGGATTAGCACACCACCAGCCTTTCGCCATGCCTTTGGTATTATTTCCTTCTGCCACACTATCCTCATGAGCCTCCAAAGAAAGCGTAGAACATCCGGGGCGTTCTTGTAGAGCTTATATGGTACTCCATTAGGCCAGGAGCCGAGGCCGCTCTTGCTCGTCGGACAACGTTCTCTACTTCCTTCCATTTTGGAGGGTCAGTGTCCAGATTGAATTCTGGTGGTTGAATAGGTGGGATGTCATGTGGGATGATTATCTGCTCATGCCTTTTCGTGTCCTGGTGGACCTTTTCCAGATGTTCTTCCAGTTCTGGCTTTGGAGTTTTTAGGATTCCGCACTTTTCCTTTGCGAAGAGGTCTTTGACAAACTTAAAGGGTTTTTTATAGAACCGTGTTCTTGAGTGTTCCTTCTTCCTACGAAGTTTCCTTAAGTTTTCCGCTCTTCGCAAGGTTGCCAGCCGACATTTGATGTCTGCTTGGAGTAGCATGAGACCTTCTCTCTCTGCATCAGAGGCCTTCCACTGCTTCCACTGCTTTCTCAGCTGCCTTCTCTCTCTGACAAGTATCTCGATCTCTTGCTGCCTCCTAGATTTGGCTGGCGCGGGTGGTGTCTTGCCACTTCTCCTTTCGTTTACTCCAAAGCGCTCTTCTCCGTAGTGGTAGATAATGTCTCCCATCCTTTCAAGCTTTTTCTCTGCTGTTCCTACCTGTTGTTCCAAGATTTTTGTCAGGTCGTTGTTGATTGTTTCCCACTCTCTCTTTTCAACAGCTTTGGGCCACTTCACACTCGGTCTGTGCCCTTTGACCTTTTCCTCTTTTAGAGGTCTCTGTGGTTGGGTGAGTTCATCCACCGACATTTCTGTGCTTGTGTTATCCTCCTCCGTTACAGGGGTGCTGATGCTCTGCGAACTTTGGTTTGCGTCCCGTCGCTGTGCTTCATTCGACTGATTTGACTGGTTGCTTCGTAAGAAGTACTGGTCAATGCGAGGTCCCTGTCTCTGCTCTGCCAAGCACCTTTTCCTCCCTTGATGGATCCTTAACCCTCTTGCCGATGTTACTCTCTCCCAACCACAGCTGCACACCTGAAGTGTGTGTCCTGCTGCTGTTATGGTTGTCTCATGTGCTGTGTTCCTACTCGTAGTCGTTTCCATTCCTGGGTCCGTAGCCGTGTGATCAGTCGTTGAGCCATCTTGCGCCCCAGCTCTCGCAGGCTCTAGGGGTATGTTCCTTTGTTGACTTTCAGTAGCACTTAGCGGGTGTCTCCAACATACTGAAGCAGCGTCGGAGACTGCCAACATGGGTAGCTAGCCCATTACAGCCCCATTGGGGTCTATTCCCTCCGGTCAGCTGTCTCTCCAAGCTGTCACACAGACTTTCCTATGTTGTCAGCTGTCCTTTCACAGCAGTCACTGGACTAGTCCAGATAATCAGAATCATAAAACACGGGACGAGATGTTAAAACTGTCCATTGTGCCAATAGATGGTATGACCTTATATTCCACATTTGAAGTCATTTGGTCTTATGGTTCATGAGAAGAAGATGTTTTACATTTTTCATAGGCTATTTTAGCATATTAGTGCTAATACACATCTACTGGTATAGTGTAGCCATCTTTGAATGCATCAACGTTATTTTCTCAAACTCTTAAGGGACTGTTGTGAGTCCAAAGACCAAATTTGGAGTGAATCTTACTTTTAGTCCATTGAAATAATATTTTTGGGGATTATTTTAAACATAGTCAAAAAAGTTAATTGTTAATTGTTTCTTTATTTCTTAAGATATCAATGCATAATTCAACATGGCTCATCGTGGTAATATTCGATTACCCTAAAAAGTTTCAAGTTGATCTGCCATTTTGGAGTGGATTTAAATGTACACGTAAAATTGGATTTCCTGATTTATCATTAACTCAGCCATCTCTTAATCAATCCCTTAGCCTTTTCAAGCTAAGTTAAGAGATGTACAATGGACCTACATACCACATTTGTTCAGCATGAGGAAAGACACCTACATACAAAGTTTCAAGTCTCTAGGTCAAATGGGGCAACGGGCATGAGGGTTTAAGTGAGACTGCTTATAACAGCAGCACCTATAGGCCAATCGGTGCCATTCTTTTTATTTTTTATTTTTTTTATCCCCTTTTCCCCCCAATTTTCGTGGTATCCAATCGCTAGTAATTACTATCTTGTCTCATCGCTACAACTCCCGTACGGGCTCGGGAGAGACAAAGGTCGAAAGCCACGCGTCCTCCGAAGCACAACCCAACCAAGCCGCACTGCTTCTTAACACAGCGTGCCTCCAACCCGGAAGCCAGCCGCACCAATGTGTCGGAGGAAACACCGTGCACCTGGCCCCCTTGGTTAGGGCGCACTGCGCCCGGCCCGCCACAGGAGTCGCTGGAGCGCGATGAGACAAGGATATCCCTACCGGCCAAACCCTCCCTAACCCGAACGACGCTAGCCCAATTGTGCTTCGCCCCACGGACCTCCTAGTCGCGGCCGGCTGCGACAGAGCCTGGGCGCGAACCCAGAGACTCTGGTGGCGCAGCTAGCACTGCGATGCAGTGCCCTAGACCACTGCGCCACCCGGGAGGCCCCGTGCCATTCTTTTTGACCAAGTTACTCACAGCCTCTAGTTTCTGTGGGTTTCGCTGTGAACCACTAATTAGCAAAGTAGATAGATGCTACTGTAATTTATTACGTTACATTTGATCAAATTGAAAAGACAACTAATGCAGACATAAACAGCAATCATCAACCCACATGTCGAAAAATGTTTTCTTGGGTGAAAATAAAGCTCCAGCCCCAGTTACAGTTTAGTAGTAAAATGCATCAAATCTGTTTCACATTTCAAAATCACACTCTGTTTTGTGTGCCTTTCACATTACAAAAGGTTTACTGGGCCAAGTTCAGGTGGGAAGCATGCCACATCGCAACAGGCACAGGAGTGTGGCACCACAGAATCTGTATTGGGCGCAAAGTATATTGCTATAAATCTCATTCTCAGCAGCACAATCAAACAGGATTTAGTTTTTTATAAAGTCCTCTGCTTCAGCCCTCTGGGCATTTCTGTCCCTTCTCCTGGTGTTTATGTGAAGCACACACTGTCCTGAACAGCCTGTTAGGAGTAAACACTGTGCGTCAGCAGCAAGGGGAGGGGTTAGGAAATCAAGTGAATGTTTACCTGGGACTTGGTACTTACTGCCCACCTTTTCATGACCCAACCCTAAAACGGCAGCCTCCATTGTTGCCTATGTTCCGTAAAGTAGGCCACACTCTAGAGTTGCCCACTTACTTTGACCTTCTCACAAGGTCCCACGTTAAACAAACAACAACTTATAAGGCTTTTTTTTATAGCATTCATGAAGTCTTTCTAAGCACTGCATAGATGCTGCACAAATCATTTATAAACCAAATCATGCTACTTATAGTGATATAAAACATGGTGTCCCAAACTCACCATCAAGTTTTGAATCAGCTGTGTAGTGCTAGGGTGAGGACGAGTTTGTACAACTCTGATATAAAAGGTCTTACATCTCATGCTTTGCCAAATGTGTCATAACCCTTTTGCCATTCTTCATTCTTTTATAGCATGAAATGTGCTTATGAAAGGTTTCTGAATCATCTCGACATGTAAAAAGGAATATATGAGCAATAATAAGTATTATAATTATTAGATTATTAATAAGTTGATTGCAATTACTATTATCCATCTATTATTAAACAGTTATGCAAGGCTGTAGCACTATGACAGTGCTTGGTGTGACAGCATTATGTAACATTATTTCAGACAGCAGCCTAATTTAAAAAAGCAACTCAGGAGAGCGCATTACCTCAATAGACAGTCTGTTTGTCTGTGTGTGAGAGAGAGACACACGTATAAATATAGACTAATAACCATGCTTAACAAAGATCATGCACGCATGATCACGATCACACACAGCTGATCGTGATGATATCATTAGCCACATGTACGTCTTATTGAATAAGAAAAAGGCAATCTTTCCAAATCATATTCAACCAACTGTGTGGACTAAGACATGTTAAAGTACCACAAAATCATGTGTATTTAGTGAGAAACTCATGACATTCCACCTTATCAACTGATCACATTGGCTGGCAATACTTTGCATATTGTCAAGGTTCAGTTATGTAAAATATGAGGAGATGCATCTTAAGAAAGCAACATAAAATGTCCGTTCAATGATTCTGAAATCAGTTGGTAGAGCATGGCGCTTGCAACGCCAGGGTTGTGGGTTCATTTCCCACGGGGGGACCAGGATGAATATGTATGAACTTTCAAATTTGTAAGTCGCTCTGGATAAGAGCGTCTGCTAAATGACTTAAATGTAAAATGTAAATGTAGAATGACTAAGCATCATTTTACCCCCTTGGACTGTGGGGCTCCTACGTAATAATAATAATAATTTGGTGGGTGCTTATATTTGTCTTATATTGTTTTTCCATATTCCAACTCTCCCTGAGACACCCTCGGAGAGTTGGGTCACGGCCAGTGTCTGCCATTATCAACAGTAACCTTTCACACCTGTACATGTGTGTGGTGTGAAATGGATGTGTTTTTTTGTATATCCCACATTCACACTCCCCCTGAGACACCCTCGGAGAGTGGGGTCACCACCAGGGGTCAGCCCTTATTGACGGCTTTGATACTGTATCTACAGTTTATTACAGTAGGTGGTCTGTAATATGAAACACATCCTTTTACTTGACACAGAGCTGCCTGTAAGCTGCTGTCAAATTCACAGTAACCCCATTACAGTGTACATGATTCCATAGGTTACATGACTTGGGAAATAGTGCAAATGTTTGAAACATGCGACATGTCACATGAAAGAGATGCACACTCACAACAGCATTCCAAAGTTCCACACTTGATCACGAGAGCCGCACATTTCAATTAAAAATGGAAATCCTAAACAAAGGTTAAACTTCTGTACATAGCTGAGCTTTTCAAGCATGACCTCCAAGATCAAAGCTCCTGCACCTAATTATAGCAGCCATATCAACAGTGACGTTTATATAATAGCAAGTTGTTGAGATAAGTTGTCCTAGTCGCCTCTGATCTTGCACTTTTAAAACCACTTGCCCTTGAGAACACTAATTGGTTATCTCAATTTATATAGAGCGACTGTATAACAAAAGCGACGCACACCATAAACATTACTCAAGGTTGAGTCCAATCAGGGGTGGGAAATATTGACTTCTCAACAGATTAAATAAAGGAATTTACAGCCATATTTATAATTTTAGTTTGAAATCTACAATTTTACCACAAAATATAGCTACACTGAACAAAAAATATAAATGCAACATGTATCAATTTCAAAGATTTGACTGAGTTACAGGTCATATAACAAAATATGTCAATTTAAATAAATCCATAAAGCCCTAATCTATGGATTTCACATGATTGGGAATACAAATATGCATCTGTTGGTCACAGATACCTTTAAAAAAAAAGTTGGGGAGTGGAATAGAAAACCAGTCAGTACCTCACGTGGCGCGACACATCTCCTTCGTATAGAGTTGATCAGGCTGTTGATTGTGGCCTATGGAATGTTGTCCCACTCCTCTTCAATTGCTGTGCGAAGTTGCTGGATATTGGCAGGAACGGGAACACGCTGTTGTACACATCAATCATGAGCATCCCAAACATGCTCAATTGGTGACATGTCTGGTGAGCATGCAGGCTATGGAATTCTGTACAGATCCTTGCGACATGGGGCAGTGCATTATCATGCTGAAACATGAGGTGATGGCGGCGGATGAATGGCACGACAATGGGCCTCAGGGTCTCGTCACGGTATCTCTGTGCATTCAAATTGCCATCGATAAAATGCAACTGTGTTTGTTGTCTGTAGCTATTGCCTGCCAATCTCATAGTCCCCACCTCCACCAAGAGGTACTATGTTCACAACATAGACATCAACAAACATCTCGCCCACACGACGCCATACACGCTGTCTGTCATCTGCCCGGTACAGTTGAAACCGGGAGTCATCTGTGAAGAGCACACTTCTACAGCATGCCATTGGCCATCGACGGTGAGCCTTTCCCACTGGAGTTGGTTACGACGTGGAACCGCAGCCAGGTCAAGACCCTTGAGAAGATGACAAGCACGCACATGAGCTTCCATGAAATGGTTTCTGTTGTGCAAACCCACAGTTTCATCAGTTGTCTGGGTGGCTGGTGTCAGACAATCCCGCAGGTGAAAAAGCCAGCTGTAGAGGTCCTGGGCTGTGGATGTAGAGGTCCACGATGTTGTGGGTGATGATGGTAGAGAAATTAACATTCAGTTATCTGGTAACAGCTCTGGTGGACATTCCTGCAGTCAGCATGCCAATTGCACGCACCATACAAACTTGAGACATCTGTGGCATTGTGTTGTGTGACAAAACTGCACATTTTAGAGTGGCCAATATTGTCCCCAGCACAAGGAGCACCTGTGTAATGATCACGCTGTTTAATCAGCTTCTTGATATGCCACACCTGTAAGGTAGACGGACTATCTAGGTAAATGAGAAATGCTCACTAACAGGGATGTAAACAAATTTGTGCACAGAGAAATAAAATAAAAATTTGCGTATGGAGAATTTCCCGGGATCTTTAATTTCAGCTCATGAAATTAAAAATATTGGACCAACACTTTACATGTTACGTCTATATTTTTGTTCAGTATAGTTTGTTTTGAAACCTGTTTGGCAGTGTGTCTTGAGAAGTTTTGGTGTTAAAATGTAGAATATATTTTCTGGATTTATGCATTATAACAAATGCATAATCGGAAAGTATTTCAGAGGATGAATAACACACACCAATTAATAAGTCTGCAGAGGAAGGAAGGTCTGCTCAATCCAAGAGTACAACAAATTTATTACAGCATTACCCCCAAAATGGAGGAGGCAGGTGGCAGCGGGAGGAGGTAGGGAACTGGTCTGTCTGCCCAATATAAAGGATCAAAATTGGCGGAGGAATAAAACTATCATAAATAGGAAAGTATACCAATTTCATTTGAGGACCAGGATGTTGACAACTGTGCCATACAAATTGCAAAATAGTTGGGAAGAGATTTTGATGTACCGATTCCATGGTACAGGGTGTATGAGTTGATATATTAAACAACGCAAAATTCAAGACTTCGTGCTTTTCAGCTAAAATTATTATATAGAATTCTTGCCAACAACAAAATGTTGAATATTTGGGGCATAGAGTCATCGAAGCTCTGCAGATTTTGTTGTGAGGATACAGAATCAATAGACCATTTATTTTGGTATTGCCCTCAGGTAGCCTGTTTCTGGATTCAGGTTCAGGAATGGCTGAAAATGCATAGCATTGATCTAAAATTGACCATAGAAATAGTACTGTTAGGAGATCTGAAGAGACCGGGTCAGTCATTTACTAATATACTAATACTCTTAGTTAAAGTATTTATCTTCAACTCGCAATCTGTGGATTCTATTCGATTAGATAGATTGAAATTGTAAGTTAAACATCACAGCATAGTTGAAAGATATGTGTAACGTAGAAACCCGAAGTGGGTGGCCAGCAGAGATAGATGGGATGGGCTGAGGGAAGCTGAGGGTTGGGATGTGGAATTGAAGACAAGTGGGAGTGGAGTTGCTGTGTGGGAGATAGAATGATGGTCAAAGATAAAAGTTTTTTTTTTAAATAATAATTTAAAAAAACATTAAAACATAATAAAAGTCAGTTTGAATGACACTGAGGGGCAGAGTTTTTCAACTAATGCCGGTTTGCCTGAGGCTGATGCCGTGCAGGTGTTTGTACACATGCATATACACACACTCTCATTCAAATAAACACATACAAGAACACACACATACATGTAATAGTGCCAGACATGTACACAAACATATACAGTTGACATAGCTGTTATGATTTTAATTGTCCTTGATGTCCTTTGTTTTAAATGTATAATTATTTAAAAAAAAATTGCTTTGTTGTTTGCTGTTTTCTTCTGTCTTTTCCTTTTTCTCTTTAGTTCATTCTCTTGGTTGTTGGTGCATTGGAGGGTTCTTGGGGGTGGGGAATTTAATTAGTTGTATTTTTTATTTTTCCTCTTGGGGGGGACTATGGGAGGGGTCTCGAATGGTTGAGGGACAGCTATTGGGGTACTGTGGGGTGATCTAGGAGGGTTCGGGTTCACGTTTTTTACCCTGGTGGTAGATTTGTCAACGTGCCCTTGAGCAGTGCATTGACCCTGGATGCTTCTGTGTGTCACTGAATGGGAATCTGTTGGATGACTGGTATGATGTAGTTGTTGAGCGGCAACACTGCAAGCATATTGTATGTTTCGGATATTCAATAAATACATTTAAAAATAATACAAATATATATTTAAAAAAATTAATAATAATAAGTCTGCAGAGGATAATAATAAACTGTGGCACGTCCTCCTGACAGATGATGGGGGAACGGGATCCATCAGGGAAATTCACTACACAGTGCATCATGGCACATGGTTGGCTGATCCTCTTGCTTTCTATGGGGGACTGAAACCACAAGAATATTGCAGAAAGACTATCTGGTTCATCAAAATAGGTTGCAATATAGTACATGTTAAAATTGTCTTTGTAGTCTTGACAAAAATTCCAACACACAGTGACCACTTTATTATCCACTTAGCTCACACAGACATAGGAAAACAGTGATTTGGCATAAATAGTCAAGTGTTACATTGAGTGGGAGTTCATTAATTGGGGGTATTCTATAATTTGATAAACATTGACATACTATGAATATTAGTACACACTGCCTATTATCATTTTAGCTTCCTCTATAGACAATTATTTGCACTGACAGCAGTGGTGGAAAAAGTACGCAATTGTCATACTTGAGTAAAAGTAAAGATACCTTAATAGAAAGTTACTCAAATAAAAGTCAACCAGTAAAATACTACTTGAGGAAAAGTCTAAGAATATTTGGTTTTAAATATACATAAGTATCAAAAATAAATGTAATTGCTCAAATATACTTAAGTATAAAAAGTACAAGTACAAATCATTTCAAATGACCTATATGAAGCAAACCAGACGGCACAATTTTTATTTATCAGTAGCCAGGGGGACTCTCCAACACTCAGACATAATTTACAAATCAAGCATTTGTGTTCAGTGAGTCCACCAGATCAGAGGAAGTAGGGATGACCAGGATTGTTTTCTTGATAAGTGCGGGAATTGGACCATTTACATGTACTGCTAAGCATTGGAAATGTAACGAGTTTTGGTTGTCAGGGAAAATGTATGGAGTAAAAAGTAAATTATTTTCTTTAGGAACGTAGTGAAGTAAAAGTTGTCAAAAATAGAAATAGTAAAGTACAGATACCACAATAAAACTACTTGAGTAGTACTTTACAGTATTTTTACTTAAGTACTTTGCACCACTGACTGACTGAAGCAACACAATCCTATTAGGGATTTTCTTCTTACAGTATCAACATTTTAGGGAAAGAGGACATTTTGATGGACAATTGAATTAAAGCCATGGAAAATGGAAAATGCATCTACTTAACTTTACATATGCTTTATTATGATCTATTTCCAAAGTTCAAGTGAGAAGGTGGGGAAAATACATTCCCACCACATAGGCCTGCAGTTAAATTAATATTCCTGTTTATTCTATTCTTGGTCACCAACATATTATGGTTTCTGTGCCGGAAATAGGATTGGCTCAATTGGACTGGACACAAATCAGTCCTCTATTTCCTTACCCCAATGAAGTTGAAATGTAAAATGGTTACGATAATGGTTAAGGTTAGGTAAAGGGGTTATGGTTAATGTTTAGGGTAGGATTTAGGGTAGGGAACGTCCCAAGGAAGGTCCCAAGGAACCCGGATAGAATGAACCATTTCTCATGGAACAATGCACTACTCAGTCACAAGATCCTTGGGCGTCTCATGGGCTTACTACATGAAAATAGTGCATGTCTTTTAAATACATTTTAGAATTGAGTTTGAGTCTATATTTGTCAACTCATCAAGGTTTAGATTTGTTGAAACAATCGTGAGGTCTTTGAAGTCGGATAAATTAATACTCTAATTTGAAGAAAAAACAAGGAGGCGGAGGGATCTACGCTACTCCCTTTACGTGTAATAATATTGGTTTTAAAGAGTAGCTTCGACCTCGTTACAGCCAGAGATTACAGAGTGCGCGGGGAGAATCATCAGGCACATCTCGAAGTGGCCGACTGGTACTTTTTAACGCTCACAATAACACATGTGCGCAGAAGGAAGCATTTTCTGGATTTTGATCTGAAGGGAAGAACAACATATTATTTGTTGGAATACTACTTTTCAACGTTATTCTCGCTGTGAAATTAAAGACTGATCTGCGTTTTATCTTTGGCATTTCGGTGTCCTCGTGCTCAATTGGACATCATTTTCAGAACCTGAATTTGGAGTTTATTTTTGGGGACGAGTAATAATGTTACTGTCCAAATTTGGCTCATTTTCACATATTTGCAGCACGTCCAACATGGATTTGCCAGTGAAAATACAGCTTCAGCAAGGTATGGGATTTCCCTACGTAATTATGTGATATTAGGTTATTTCCTATAACGTTACAGCTCAGTTGGACCCACGTGATATGAACCGACTGCGTCAATAATTGGGCATTAGTGGTAACTATTAATGTAGGCTATTACATGGAATGTTTTCCAATATAGTTTTGTGAATATTTGATATGTCGGGCATTGGAGGATTTGCCGGCAAGTCTGACCTTAAATCTGGAGCCATTTTGAAACCCTCGTGCTGGAGCGCATTTTGTGCCTGAAGGTTGTTTGAGATTGCAACTACATTTTTTTTCTCTTTTAATTTAATTAACAGTGAAGGTGGAGAAGGAGCCATTCGATAAAATATACCAAGTGGGATCTGTACTAGGAAGCGGGGGATTCGGTACGGTCTACGCCGGTAGTAGGATTTCAGACTGTTTGCCGGTAATTGGAACATTTTTAAACTGCTTTGTTTTGATCGCACCACATGGCAGCAATGTTCGCTGCGACCACACTGATGCGGTTCTCATGATCACTATTCCTTTTCTATTTCAGGTTGCTGTAAAACATGTAGCTAAAGAGAGAGTTACGGAATGGGGTACCCTTGTAAGTATTATAGCCTACACGTTTTTGTAGTATGTGCTATTTATTTTAGGTTATTCCTGCAAATTGTTTGGGTTTACATTGTAACCATATACTATTGTTTCATTTTAAAGAATGGTTCATTGGTGCCTCTGGAGATTCTGCTCTTGAAAAAGGTGGGAACCACTTTCCGAGGCGTTATAAAGCTGATTGATTGGTACGAGCGACCCGATGGCTGGTTAATAATCATGGAACGACCGGAGACTGTCAAGGATTTGTTTGACTATATAACCGAGAAAGGGGCTTTGGAGGAAGACACAGCGCGTGGATTTTTCCGTCAGGTGTTGGAAGCGGTACGACATTGCTACAATTGTGGAGTGGTCCATAGGGACATCAAAGATGAGAACCTGCTCGTGGATCTACGTAGCGGAGAACTCAAGCTCATTGACTTTGGTTCGGGGGCGATTCTCAAGGACACCGTTTATACAGACTTTGACGGTAGGTCCATGACGTGTGTTCGACTTGCTGCAGTTTTAACACATACAGGCTACTTTGTTTCCCCCGCTGGCGGATCATGTAGTCATTTGACGAATATAGGCCATTGGAATTACCTTAATTCACATCCACAGCAACCTGTATAGTGATGCAGCTTTTTCTCACACCTTGCTTAGAGCCTATCCGTCTATTGAGGGTACATTTTAACGTTAATAGTCCCGTATCTTTTTTTGTAAGGCTATGGACATATCTATTGTAAATCCTAGTTCAAGTGAATTTCATACTTTGTTAAACTAAATGTTAATAACAATGTGTAACATTGCCTGTAGATTCATAGAATGGGAATATAAACGTTGTTGCACTTTTTTAATGATTGAATGTTTTAAAAATGGCCAGCTGCCATGTAACATCTGTTTGTTGTGAAACCTGAGTCTTGGATGCACCTGAAGGCCCACATCACGCATTCCAGTTTTTGTTTGGTGTCCAAGTTACTAGAGACCTTGCGGGGTCACACTAAGGAGGAAAGGGGTTATTTGTTATGGGGTGGAAGTGTAGGATGCTATAGTGCAGTATTTATTCTTCCCCCTAGTATTTTCTGGTCTGTATTTGCAAACAGTGTAGGGGGGGGGGGGGGGGGGCTTGCTGGTGGTTTTTCTATGGGAAGATCTCAATTGCATACTCCGAGTCCTCTCTCCACTCCCATCCTCTCTCCTTCTCAACCCCATTGGAGGAGAAGGTCAGAGGGGCGGGACCTCTGGCTTTCTCATCCAATGGGTTTTGAGAAGGAGATGAGGCATATGCAATTGAGATCTTCCCAAGGGCTGTCAGCTGACAGAGCTCCTTAATGGTGTTGCAGTCTGGTTCACATCCAAGGGTGAGTTTAGGACACACAAGTGCAATGTCGGCCTATGTCTTTCACTTTTAGGTTCAAGTATTAGTACCACTTTCTGAAATGTTAAATTGTATTTGTATTTTCCCCCCATTTCAGGCACGAGGGTATACAGTCCGCCAGAGTGGATCCGATTCCATAGGTATCACGGGCGGTCTGCAACGGTTTGGTCACTTGGCGTGCTGCTGTATGACATGGTGTGTGGCGACATACCCTTTGAACAAGACGAGGAGATCCTCGGGGGATGCCTGTTCTTCAGGAAGAAAGTATCTACTGGTACGTGTCTCACTATGTCCTGCTGCTGTCTATCCTTTCATTTACAGCTTATGTCTGTCAACCTGCCTGCCTGTGTTGGTCCTCTCCAGTGGGTTTCAGGTGTTAAACCTCTCCTTCTCTCTCTCCAGAGTGTCAGCAACTGATCAAGTTGTGCCTCTGCCTCAGGCCCTCTGACAGACCCACACTGGAGCAGATCTTTGACCACCAGTGGATGCGTGTCCCAATCGACGACTCAAAAACAGAGGGTTGTGACATCACCCTGCATACAATTATCCCTGACTCCTCATCAAGCACAAACTCAAGCAAAGAGAGCCTCTGATTGGGCAACCTTGTTGTGTGAAGGGGACATTTTTGCAGACCTGTGGACTTGTGGGTCCTCAGTCTCAAATAGAGCGAGTTAACAGGACTTTTCGTTGGCAACTATAATTTAAGGTTTTCCCTCTAACTCTGTCATTGTTGTTTTGAGGAAATGTTTCCTCACCTGGGAACTTGTCACTTGGGTGGTTTGACCAGCATTCTTTTATTTCAAGATTTAATTTTAGCTGGTTCATGTTCTGTAACCCCCTTATATCAGATCTCCTGGCTGCTCTTATAGAGTATGAACTCTGTTTTTGTATTTTCATTGATTTGGAGTGCCTTTATTTTTTTGCTGCTTTTGTGTGGCTGTAGTCATATGAACCTTGTTGGGTTGTCTGTTGCTTGAGAAATACCTAACCAGAGTAACCCCGTCTCGCTAAGAGCCAATCCCATGACAGGAGCATGTGACGCAGGATCCCGCCCACCGACATGGTGGAATACTTGAAACGCACACTCATCCACAACACAAACTTTCTGCTGCTCTGTCACTGTAAATGCCTGCACAGCTGTGTTTGAAATGGGGTTTATTATCTGTTTCTCTGAATGTGTACTGAAAGCATCAAAACCTCTCTCAATGGCTTCGTAGGGTTTCATACACTTGCGTTTCTGTACCCCATCTCTGCTGACACTACACAGCACCGGGCTTGGCTGGGACCTGTGTGTGAAATGCACAATCAATGCAATATTCATCGACTTTCTTTTCTTCTTACTATTAGTATGTATATTTATGTACATTCTCCCATGTAAAATTATTTATTTGTACTAGACATTCCACACTGTGGCTATTTATTTATTTTATAAATTCATGGAAATCCCAGAAATAAAATTCTACATGGCCTTTTTTGCATTCCGGTAATTTCTCATTTAGAAAATATCACAATTGTTCTGTATTGGTTATCTATTTAAAAATATGAAAACAAATGAACTTGTGGTTGATTCAATTTTAAATCTCATTAATCCCTTCAATGAGACTGAAATGTGAGTTTAAATGGGTGAAGTAATGGTGGGAGATTATTTTTCATACCAAAATTTCAAATAAACCTTTTGTATATTAATGACTTTGTATGAGGTCTGTGTTGTGAAGTTTGACTAGTCATACATAAACTACTCTCCAAACAATGCTCATCACAATAACATGAGCCCATACTCATGTTTTGGAATAATGTTAGCTGGTCATAGCCATTTTCCTGCTACCACATGCACAGCAATCATACTCTTGAGTATTGCGATCTATGAGTCATTTTCATATGATGAAGCACTGACTACAAGAATGACTAACATCTGAAGTCACTGCCACCAGTCCATTCTACTCTATAGAAGGATCTCAAGATCCCAGGAATAGCATTGACACCAAATGTCCCAGTGATCTGATGCTGCCCCCTATGGCAGAAGTGGTTCAGTGATGCTGCCTGTTATGGACTCCCAGATGGTGCAGTGGTCTAAGACACTGCAGCTCAGTGCTAGAGGCATCACTACAGACAACCTGGTTCAAATCCAGACTGTTTCACAACCGGCCGTGATTGGGAGCCCTATAGGGCGTCACACAATTGGCCCAGCGTTGTCTGAGTTTGGCTGGTGTAGCAGTGGCGGTTCTGGACCATTTCAATTGCTGGGGCCAGTTGTACTGTTAGAGGGACCAGTTACATTACTAATGAGTGTAAAACAAGAACGATAGCAAAAATTTGTCCTGTAAAATTATTTCATACTCCACATTTAGGGGGGCCACAAGGGGGTCCAAAATTGTTGTCAGAGGGGCACTGCACCCCCCCAACCCCCCCCCCCCCCCCGCTAGTGCGGTGTAGGCCATCATTGTGCCATCAGAGTTTGTTCTTTACTGACTCTCCTAGTTAAATAAAGGTTACAAATTAAAAGTAACCAATGCTCAGGTTTCAGCTCCAGCAGAGAATAGATGCCTTGTTTTATTCTTGGGCGTGAGCTCCGAACAAGAAGCATTTGTCAATCAACATGTCAACTGGGTAACCTGAGTTTAGGTGAATCACCTTGCTGATACATCTTCTGTAGCTCAGTTGGTAGAGCATGATGCTTGTAATGCCAGGGTAGTGGGTTTTGATTCCTGGGACCACCTATACGTAAAATGTATGAGCAGTTGACTGGAAATCACTTTGGATAAAAGCGTCTGCTAAAGGGCATATATTATTTATTATTATTGCTTAGTTGGATGCTAAACCAGGAATGGTTTTCTCTCTGGGGGAAAAAGTTTCTAACGTTAAACACAATGTATATAAGCAGCCCAATGTAGCATTCCCCCCATATGTGGGTTGACAACTGTGTCTATATTTATTTTATTTAACCTTTATTTAATTAGGCAAGTCTGCTGAGTGCCTTGGGTAATAGGGCATTGTCTCTCTGCCCTGACATGTAAATGTCCCACAGCTTCATCAAGAGGCCTTCCGTCTATATGCTATAGGCAAACATTAACACACCCAGAAAATCAAGCCCTTGTAAAGCTTAAGTTAGCAAACAGTGCCTTGCTTGTCTTTTTTCAGCACGTTTTTTCTTTAGCAAAGAATGTCTCTAAGGCCTATTCAATGACCAATCAACACTAAAATAAACTAGGTGATTATAGAGTTTTACGGATTTTTGATCCTCAGATGTAGTTAACAAGTTTAACCATGTGTAATAATAGCCACAGTCACACCATCAGAAGCATGAAATGACAGTTGTCAAAATCAGTCATAACCATGTCTAGTGATGCATTCAATAAGGGGAGGCATTTGCGAA
This sequence comes from Salvelinus fontinalis, assembly GCF_029448725.1. NCBI lineage: Eukaryota > Metazoa > Chordata > Actinopteri > Salmoniformes > Salmonidae > Salvelinus > Salvelinus fontinalis. The sequence goes on from NC_074669.1 coordinate 11,127,223, forward strand.
TCAGTGAAGGAGAAACATTCCATCATTCCCTCTCCATATGATCAATCAGGACCTCCTCAGGGCACAATTCCTTTCTAAGGACTAAGACAGCTGATCATAGCTAAGCAACCATCATGTCATCATGAGGGTAGTGTCTGCCTCAACTTGCATGGGCATTCCTGCAGCTCAAAACACCAACATAAAATATTACCATTATTCCAGAGTATCTATAAGGGAATTACTTAATAATACATTAATACACACAATTTGATATAATAATATACAGGGAATGAAGTATACTGTCGTATTATTGACATACATTACACATTCTATGATTTTTTTTTTTTTCAAAGAACCAAGCAATCTATGTCATGTTTAGAAGGGCAAGAGTCTGATGTCACATGACGCCACAAGACCCAGACCTCTGAGGAAGTGGGGGAAAGCTGGTCCTGCCATATAGAGAGCCTGTTGATGATGGACAGCGCGTTCCACAAGAATGCTACGAGGGTGTTGTGAGTGGGTGCAAACTGACTCAAGGCCGGCAAGAATTGAAAGAGAACAGAACCCTTCAGAAGCATATTGATGACTAAATAAATTACATCAAGGCATATACCTTGAGCAACAGATCAATCAGCACTATGTAATTGCCTTTAATTCAACACAAATGGGTTGTCTTTTCCAAAGCTGTCTCCTTGCTTCCTGTTATTGCGGAGATGTTTTTGCATGGCTATCGGGAACTGTCAGCCAGTTCACAACACAGCACACTGACACATAAACACAATGTCCCCATCTCAATGTCCCAAATATCACCCTTCAAACCAGGCAGAACAAACACTGTCCAGTAATTTAGTCATGTCACAATATGTAAATGTCTTGAGAAAAAAAAGGATCCTTCACCATAACTTGTGTTGGCATGCAGCACCGTTATCATAACATATTCCAATGACCTCAAATCATTCAATTGACTATCTAATGTCCACTGATATTTTCAATCTCTCCCTGACCCAGTCTGTAATACCTACATGTTTCAAGTAGACCACCATAGTCCCAGTGCCCAAGAACGCCAAGGTAACCTGTCTAAATAACTATCGCACTGTTGCACTCACATCTGTAGCCATGCAATGCTTTGAAAAGCTGGTCATGGCTCACATCAACACCATCATCCCAGACATCCTGATCCCACTCCAATTTGCACTCCAAACTGCCCTTACCCACCAGGACAATGCTGTTCATTGACTACAGCTCAGTGTTAAACATCATAGTGACCTCCAAAGCTCATCACTAAGTTATGGAACCTGGGATTAAAGACCTCCCTCTGCAACTGGATCCTGGACTTCCTGACGGACCGCTCCCCAGGTGGTATGGGTAGGTAACAACACATACGCCACACTGACCCTCAACACAGGGGCCCCGGAGGGGTGTGTGCTTAGTCCCCCACCTGTACTCCCTGTTCACCCACAACTGCGTGTCCGTTTACGTCTCCAACACCATCATTAAGTTTGCCAACGACACAGTGGTGGTAGGCCTGATTACCGACTTTGATGAGAGGGCCTACAGGGATGAGGTCAGAGACCTAGCAGTGTGGTGCCAGGACAACAACCTATCCCTCATCGTCAGCAAGACAAATGAGCTGATGTGAATGCACACCCTCATTCACATCGACCGGGGCTGTAGTGGAGTGGGTCGAAAGCTTCAAGTTCTTTGGTGTCCACATCACGAAGGACCTATCATGGTCCAAACATACCAACACAGTCGTGAAGAGGGCACAACAACACCTCTTCCACCTCAGAAGGCTGAAAATATTTGTCATGGGCACTCAGATCCTCAAGAAGTTATACAGCTGCACCATCGAGAGCATGCTGACTGGCTGCATCAGCGCTTGGTATGGCAACTACTTGGCATCCGACTGCAAGGCACTACAGAGGATGGTGCGCACGGTCCAGTACATCACTGGGGCTGAGTTCCCTGCCATCCAGGACCTCTATACCAGGCGGTGTCAGAGGAAGGCCCTAAAAAATGTCAAAGACTCCAGCCACCCAGGTCATAGACTGTGCTCTCTGCTACCGCACAGCAGGTGGTACCGGAGTGCCAAATCTGGGACAAAAGGCTCCTGACCAGCTTCTTCCCCGAAGCCATAAGACTGCTGAACAGTTAATCAAATGGCTTCCCAGACTATTTGCATTGACCCCCCCCTTTTTTTCCCACTGACATTCTTGCACGGGCTCTTTGACTTTACCCACACATACTACACTGACTCTCCAACACACACACACTGCTGCTACTCTGTTTATTAGCACATTTTTTATTCATACTTTTTAACTCTCCGTTGTTCGGAAAGTGCTTGTAGGTAAGCATTTCACGGTAAAGTCTACACCTGTTTTATTCGGCGTATGTGACAAGTAACATTTGATTTGATATTTCCAGTGACTCATGATAATTCTGTGTTCTCTCCAGCACTCTGTTCCTAATCTGGATTTATATCCTTGGTTAGATTTCATGAATAGGAATACAGCCAGAGCTGATGCTAGTGTTTATTTCTGTGGCATTAGGAGGCACCATGTGGGTATAAAAAGTGCAGTGTCACCCTGAGTAGGTGACTACCATTCTCCCTCATTTCTTGAGATCAGTAGAGCCAGCACCTTCTCTGTCATGTTCCACCAACAGTCACTCTCCAGCAGATACAGTATATCAGGCTGTTTGTGATACGTGTGTTTCTCGTCATTGTTTTGCTTTATGCTCTGTTTTGGAAACAGGCTGGAAACTGTGAGTCATCCTCAGCCTTCAGTGCAGTGATGTTTTAGCATCAATGAGTAATACACCCAACCTGGATTTCGGTTTCCAAGCTGTGTAAGAGGCCACAGCCTTGAGTCAATCTCTATCAATAAAAACTGGTCTCTACCCGTCATCACTAGGCTTGTGATTTGCCTCGTCGGTATGCCATCATCTCAACACGTTGACATTGAACATGGGATTCTAGGATCCTTTTAGTCATGTTTACTTTGGACCAATCCTTGTTCTGTTCATGTGTATAAGCAAGGAGAAGTTGAATGAACAAGAGAGGGGGTGGACCCAACCCCTGCAAGACCCAGTAGAAATGTAATGAACAAGAGAGAAGGTGGACCCAAACCCTGCAAGACCCAGTAGAAATGTAATGAACAAGAGAGAAGGTGGACCCAAACCCTGCAAGACCCAGTAGAAATGTAATGAACAAGAGAGAAGGTGGACCCAAACGCTGCAAGACCCAGTAGAAATGTAATGAACAAGAGAGAAGGTGGACCCAAACGCTGCAAGACCCAGTAGAAATGTAATGAACAAGAGAGAAGGTGGACCCAAACCCTGCAAGACCCAGTAGAAATGTCCATCAATGTAGTCTACAAATGGTGCACTAACCAAAAAACCCATACCTCACTGCTTCTCGAACCCTAACTAAAGGGATCACTGGTTCTCTAACCCTAACTATCCATCACTGGTTCTCTAACCCTAACTAGCCATCATTGGTTCTCTAACCCTAACCGTAACTAGCCATCACTGGTTCTCTAACACTAAACCTAAACCTAACCATCGCTCGTCCTCTTTTTTGTTTAATTGTTCTAGAGATTTCAGCACACAAGAATGGTTGCATAACATCAATTTGGAAAGAATGGAATTTTCATTTCCTCCTGTCTTTTTGTTTGTATGTATATGTGTGTGTGTGTGTGTGTGTGTGTGTGTGTGTGTGTGTGTGTGTGTGTGTGTGTGTGTGTGTGTGTGTGTGTGTGTGTGTGTGTGTGTGTGTGTGTGTGTGTGTGTGTGTGTGTGTGTGTGTGTGTGTGTGTGTGTGTGTGTGTGTGTGTGTGTGCAGAAGGGGGATAGTAAGTGGGTCCAAGGTGCCAAAGACACCCACTACATTACATGCGTAAATTAATCCATGGCCAAGAACAAGAACTTGGCAGACAGCATTTCATCCAAAAAACCTTCTCACCAGTTCGGGCAGGCATTCAGTCATGCATTTAGAGTAGACATGGGAACAGGGGAGGACTAGGACAAGAATTCAGCCCTGGCATTTTATCCACACCATCCCACATCACTGCGCGGTGGGCCATCAGCCATACACACACACCCATCCTCACACATACAACCTGACCCTACACACCACACCCTACTTAGACACAGGCAGTAGTGCTGATACATAACATTGCAAGGACAGTACAACGTTTCTCAACAATTTATGTACCAGTGACAGGCGAGACATGGTCCCCTCTTCTATAACCAGTTCATGTTCGAAACAAATACACAATTTAAACACCACTGGAGATCCAACTCACCACTAGACCTGGACCTCTGCTCTAGCCATTTTGTCTGCCTCACTTTTGTGCTGTCTATCTGTCTCAGCATCCTCTCTGCTGTCACTCTGTCTGTCGGTCTGCCTGTCTGCTTAAGCCTTACAGGTTATAAAAGCCAAGCTAACAACTTGGCAATTTTTTAATTAGTGCCTGTTCGCCTGAATCAACACCTACTGTACACAAGTGTTAATTACTAATACATGGCTCCAGAGTAAGACGTTCCCCTGGTGTCGCTGGTGCCACTAACCTTCACAGTTGGTGACATCAGCCCCCGACCAAATCATGAGCAATCATCTTATAAAGTCATTCATAGTGCTTTATTAAGAAGTATAAATAAACTACTGAGTTATTCAAGAAATGTTGATGTGCAACAAAATCCATTTCATGAATTATGACTATAGTTTGACTATAGTAGCTATATTATACTATTAAAATAAGACTCAGATTATTATTTTTGTTCAATAGAGATGAATTACATACATCTCTTTATGTGCACTAACTAATATCATAGGCTAATTAATTTGTGTTTCAACACTTTAGAGTTATTAATATTTAGAGTTATTAAGTAGATAACGCTAAATATAATACCCACTGCTAGTAGGCATGTATTCATCCGACAGTAAATGTAATGTCCTAAAGAAACTTTGCAGTTGTAGGCTACTACCCATGAGACCTATAGGGCTATGCCCTCGCAATGGCCGGTGCACATTTGGCTCCATATCGCAAAGCAATATAATATAACCTTGGTTGTAAAATAGTTGATATTGAGCTAAATAGTGAGAGTTGAGAAGTAAAAAGTAACAAAGCTTAAAAAGGGGTATTTTTTTGTGCAATTGCATTTTAAATGTTATATGATCAGAGTGCCTTTTTTCCCCTTGAGTGCACGGGGGAGAGGAGAGTGGCACGCTCATCACAGCAGCAGGTCCCAGAGATGGCACAAGTACAGGGCAGACACTTTGACCTGACCATGTGGTGCAAGGACAACAACCTCTCCCTCAATGTGATCAAAACAAAGGAGATGATTGTGGACTACAGGAAAAGGAGGACTGAGCACACCCCCATTCTCATCGACGGGGCTGTAGTGGAGCAGGTTGAGAGCTTCAAGTTCCTTGGTGTCCACATCACCAAAAAACTAACATGGTCCAAGTACACCAAGACAGTCGTGAAGAGGGCACGACAAAACCTATTTCTTCTCAGGAGACGGAAAAGATTTGGCAAGGGTCCTCAGATCCTCAAAATGTTTTACAGCTGCACCATTGAGAGCATCCTGACTGGTTGCATCACTGCCTGGTATGGCAACTGCTCGGCCTCCGACCACAAGGTACTACAGAGGGTAGTGCGTATGGCCCAGTGCATCACCGGGGCCAAGCTTCCTGCTATCCAGGACCTCTATACCAGGCGGTGTCAGAGGAAGGCCCTAAAAATTGTCAAAGACTCCAGCCACCCTAGTCATAGACTGTTCTCTCTTTTACCGCATGGCAAGCAGTACTGGAGCGCCAAGTCTAGGTTCAAGAGGCTTCTAAACAGCTTCTACCCCAAGCCATTAGACTTCTGAACAGCTAATTAAATGGCTACCCAGACTATTTGCATTGCCCCCCCCCCCCTTCTACGCTGCTGCTACTCTCTGTTTATTATCTATGCATAGTCACTTTAATAACTCTACCTACATGTACATATTACCTCAATTACCTCGACACCGGTGCCCCCGCACATCGACTCTGTACTGGTACCCCCTGTATATAGCCACGCTATTGTTATTTGTTATTCTTATCTCTTACTTTTTTGTATGTATTTTCTTAAAACTGCATTGTTGGTTAAGGGCTTGTAAGTAAGCATTTCACTGTAAGGTCTAACTACACCTGTTGTATTCGGCGCATGTGACAAATACAATTTGATTTGATTTGATAATGCACTTTACCATTTGACCAAATCATGCTTTTATCTGGCCACATTTTGTTTTGTTTTGACTGATCTGACAATACAGAATATGCTCTTTCTATGTTTATAGGCACCGTTTCCATTATTTTACGATCCATGATGACAGCATCGAAGCAGGTCTCTTTGCTGATGCCGAATTTGACTTTGAATGTGAGTTTGCATGACTTCAGCTCAGCCTGTCAGAAAACCAGGCCGGCCCATTTAAAGCTATTGAGCCCAAATGCGGTAGTTCGGCCCTGGCCTAATCAGAGATGTTTTTTCTCCTTTCTTAGCACTGTGAAAAATGTGGTCTTTTATAAACACATTTCATGCAATTCTACTACACTTTATATGACTGGAGACATAAGCAACATATATTTTAATACAACAAAAATAGTAGCCTACTCAGCTAACACTGACAAACTGATCAGTAAAAACAAGCTTGTCTTGAATGCAACCATCTAATCTAGGCTTATGAAAAGGGGAAACACAAATTGTACAATATGACGCCCATCTAGCCTGGAGGATAAAAAAACATTCCAGTGGTACTGATCCAAGACAGTGGTACTGATCCAAGACAGTTGTACTGATCCAATTATAAAGACAGTGAATATGAACGCACTCACCGGGGATTTCTATGATTGTAGTATTTTGAAATATCGAGATAGGCTTATTTAACTGATTTTCACTGACCACTGCAACTCAACAATCAGCTATTTGGTAAGCTATTTGCCGCACGCGTAGCCCAAATTGCGAGCTTAAGACAATCCACAGCTCATTATTAAAAGAAGCTAATGATCCTCTGTGGCCAAATCATGCTCTCTGGTGTAGTATTTTGAATGATTTTAATGAATGATTTCTCTCCGAGTGATGCTCCGCATGGTTCTAAAGGCAGCCAACCAATACACTAAACAGCTGTTGCATTTTGATTGAGATCGGAATTTTAGTCTACTTTTATGTAGCCTACTTTTAAAATGTTTGGTCTTGAGCTAGGGCATGGCAACTGTGACTGATCAGCCAAAGGCCCATTATAGATAAGTATAACAGAGAAATAACAAATAACAAAAAAACTCTTAACAGGCCCATGAGCCACCTGTCACCTTTTTCATTGTTTTATTTTCATATAAAATACACATGTGTGTGTGTGTATGTCAATTTCAACCAGCCCACCCAAACTTTGACTTTGGATGTGTAGAATCAATTGTAGTAGAATATTGAGCACTTGTTTCAGTTGAGTGTTTGCACTGATGTATCATTGTCAAATGTTATTTTTTTTACTGCTTTTTGCAGTAACATGTTCTGGAGAGGAATATCAGCTACAGGTGGCTGGACTCTCGGGGCCAAGTGTGTTTGGCAAACCATTTATTGCTCCCATTCAAGACAATCACACCTCACTTACACTGCCTTAAGAACTGTAACACTGCGCCAACTAGTGGGGATTTTTTCTCATGATATAATGAGTGCTTTAATGCCTTCATTAATGCCTCTGTATATCACAGTTTGTCTGTTTTGTCAAAAGGTTTTGATGAAAAACAGGTTGTGCAGTTGAGTGAAAAACATGTTGTTATTACATTTCATCTTAAAGAACATTGAAATCACACTGAATGTTTCACAGAGCAGTCTAAATAAAAACAAAGTGGTCATAATCTATGAAAACAGTCTCTGCTATAGTGAGCACCACAGGAGGATGGTGGCACATTAATTAGGGAGGACGGGCTCGTGGTAATGGCTGGAGCGGAATGGTATCAACTACATTAACATGGTTTGATGCCATTCCATTCGCTCCGTTCCAGCCATTATTACGTCGTCCTCCCCACAGCAGCCTCCACTGGTGAGCACCCACTGAGAAGACAGGTTGGTGTGGTTTTGCATGTCAAATTCTTCTGCTGTGTGAGCCTATTATGTTCTCAAATAGGAAAACCTATTTTGTCAGATCTTCCTTCCCAATTAAACAAAATCCAGATGAATCAATATTGGCCTGGAAATAGAGTTACCAAGATTACACAGAAAAGTACTGTGGAAAAGAGTACTGGTCTACCCCATGCTTGTAAGAACAGAAAGAAAATTATCTCTCTACCCTACCCTCTGCCTAAGTACAGTGGTTGTCCCTCTCTGTCTTGTGGGTACAAGGTTTATTGTAAACAGACCTCAAGGAAAACAGCCAAACAAGGATATCCAAGACAAACGACAGCATCGGGTTCACATTGGACCAATCCTTCGTGCACCTGTTGATCAGTGAGAATTCGTAGTTCAAAGACAAGATGAAAGTCAACTGAACAAACATTGCCCAACAGATTCTCGATCCAATTAGATCTGCTTTAGATCTTCCAATCTGGGAACCTCCAACATAAACGTTGGGTGGTTTTATATCCTACAGTGACACTATTCAGCTTAGGAGGTATGGGAAACCCCTTGACATACAAAACCACACTTTTTTTTTTACATCAAAGTAAACCATAGCTGTTATTTTCTCCGCCTAAGACTTTGAAAGAGCTTTACTTTGTGAGACTTTATTGACAGTGATTTAGAGTGGAATAATGCTGATGGAGGCGGAAGGGAGAGAGCACATTAGAGCGGAAGGGGCTGTGTGTTTGGGATCATCACAGGTCAAGGAGGCTAACTGGAAGCACAGGGCCTGCTGTTTTCCTGGCCTCTGTCCCGCTACCATCCTCACCAGCTAAGGCCACCGAGAGCTGGGGAGTTCATCTCAGGTTGCCCCCATCCTGACCCCCAGCCCCTCTCTCAACTCAGGAGTTTCATTCACGCCAGGAGATTCTTTGGTATGCATCAGCACTACCTCTCGAATCACTCTGCTCCTTCAAAACAACCAAGGAAAATAATCAGTTCTCCTCCTGAAACATCCAGACACACCATGGCAACAAGCCTGACACACCCCCAGTCAGTACAACGTTTCCATCATCTTTTGTTTACACACATTTGTTTCTGTATTAAACACTTTTGATCACGTTGATGCAATTTCCCAGTTGCCAATAAAAACAACATTAAAACCTACAAATAAACTTTGGGTCTGCATTAATAAAGGTTCTTTCCTTTGTTCCTGTTCTGATTCGACAATGTTTCTATTTCGAGCCGGTTACCTTCTTATTGAAAAGATGAATTAAACAGCTTGTAAAATTGTAATGGGAAAGAATGTCATGTAAATGTCCTTGGCCTTGGTAAGCCAGTGTGGTTTTCATTGTCATCCTGACCTTAATTGACCACCTGCACCACAACTGCACTGGCAGTCAGACCATAGAATACACACACGAGCCCTGTGCTCTGTCCCAGAATCAGGGAACACGTTGTTCCTTGCCCTTTCAATACCTCCTTTTGTGAACATTCCCTCTGTAGAGCAGGTGTCATCTTTCTTTTATGAATAGTGCAGAGGAACTTGTTGTAACCTGAATGAATTCCATTTAGATTACGTTGGTGACGAATCAGAGCACTGTGAAACTAGCAGGTATTTCACAAAATGCATCATTACCAGGTGGACTGGAGTTAAGATTATGTTAAAGGTAGCATCTGTCAATTTGTCCACATTGAAAAATGCCTTGTTCTGGTTCTTTGATAAATGCCAACTCTGGTCCTAGTTTACAATGGGATGGTTCATTTCAAAGAGAATGGATACCTTTTTGTTTTGTTATAGTGCCACATGGTGGCCATCATTGGGAATTAATATATTCTTCACAATTCTTTGCATCGGAGGAAATGTTATTTTATTTTTTCATTTCACCTTTATTTAACCAGGTAGGCCAGTTGAGAACAAGTTCTCATTTACAACTGCGACCTGACCAAGATAAAGCAAAGCAGTGCGACACAAACAACAACACAGTTACACATGGAATAAACAAACGTACAGTCAATAACACGATATAAAAATACAGTGTTTGCAAATTGCGTAACGAGGTAAGCCAATAAATAGGCCATAGTAGCGAAGTAATTACAATTTAGCAAATTAACACTGGAGTGATAGATGTGCAGATGATGTGCAAGTAGAAATACTGGTGTGCAAATACTGAACATCCGTAGGGCGGGGCGATATATATACCTAGATTTTTTTTCACATTTATGGCCATTCACGAAATAATCAATTTTTTGGTTTGTTTACGTTTTATGCGCGCGACAGAAACTGAACCTTAATTTCTACAATCATGTTCATTGATAATCCTGTTTTAGTAGGTTCTGCTCTATTTTACATTTTGGCAGTTGAGACATAAAAAGGGTGTAGATAGAAGAGGTATCGACTGATTCTGTTGGACCAAACATCAAATGTAAATAGCGAGTTGAAACTGCTTGCTGTCAGAGAGGAAGAAGAGATCTTTCGTATTGTTGTTGCAGGGGGAGGGGCTTGGTGTCTGTGTGCGAGTGGGAAGGTGCACAGTGCACACAGCACAGAAGGATCGAAGGAGACGAGTCCAAAAAGACAAACGCTCATCATTTATTTTTTTAAATAATAAAATAATACAAATCTTAATTCTTGCCGTACAGGCATTTGCAACACCAATATCAACTGTGTGTTTGCGTGACAACTACTACAGGGGACAAAAAGCAATTTTGCTTGATTTGTTGTTTGAGGACAGTTCATTCATAGATATACATCATGACATTTAGATTTACATTATTGGGGATAATATCTGCAACAAGCAATTCAGTTGTCAAAAACTATAGGGAGAGGGCTTTTGACGAAAATCATAGTTCATTTTTTTAAATGTCCTTTTTTTTGTGTACTATTATCCCTGAGCGCATTACATTTGGGATGAAAGGTTAGTGGAGAGCCCTCCAGTTGCTGGCTCACTCCCCATCAGATTCTCCTATCGCATTTGGGATTCAAACCTTGGGATAGGCGACCTGCCACCCTAGGTCTTTGTGGGAAATTCTTGTGAGCCACGTGGGGCTTGGTTTTTCCATGATCGACATACCAAGCACAGTGGCCTACTCCCAAGAAGAAAGCGCTCCCTACTGGTTGTCACCAGTTACCACAGCCACAAAGTAAAAATGGGCTATATCGTAAAATTGTGCTTTTTTGAGTTAATGTAAGGTAAGGGTTAGACATAAGGTTAGCAGTGTGGTTAAGGTTGGGTTTAAGATTAGGTTTAAAATAACATTGGAGAAGAGAAATGTAAGAAATAGGCTGGGTTTATGACTTTGTGGCTGTGGTAACTAGTGACGACCCCACCCCCCCCAGCACCACAACTGGGACGTTCTCAATTACCATTTTCGAGAGCATCAAATCCATGATGCATTGTGGGTAAATAGTGACTGATTGACTGATCTACAAATAATAGCCAGCAGTTATTTATGAAGCAAGGTGATTTGTGGATCAGTCAGTCGGGAATCGCATGAACATTCGGCTGCAATGTCGAACAGACCATTTTCTTCACCCTCACAACTTCCTGATTTTCGCTTAAATTAAGACCAAAAAGTACAGTTTGATTTTCCTAATTTGTTATAGACAATTTTGACTTTGTGGCTGTTGTAACTAGTGGAAACCATGGCGCTGCCTATACTCTCACAGATGCCATGTTAGGACAGATAACATGTTGGATCCTCTTAACTATCGCTATGAGCGGCTCAGCGATACTTCATTTTGAAGTAGTACATTTTCTTCTACTAATTCTATGAGTTGGTAAACAAACTGAAAGGGTGGATTCTGCCACCTGGTGTTGTTTGAACAGGTATAAAGCAAAGGTGGTTAGAGCGTTGGACTAGTAACTGAAAGGTTGCAAGTTCGAAACCCCGAGCTGACAAGGCACAATTCTGTCATTCTGCCCCTGAACAAGACTGTTCTCTGGTAGGCTGTCATTGAAAATAAGAATTTGTTCTTAACTGACTTGCCTAGTTAAATAAAGGTAAAATAAAAAAAGGGGTGGCAGGTAGCCTCGTGGTTAGAGCTGAAAGGTTGTTGGATTGAATCCCTGAGCTGACAAGGTAAAACATCTGTTGTTCTGCCCCTGAACAAGACTGTTCTCTGGTAGGCTGTCATTGTAAATAAGAATTTGTTCTTAACTGACTTGTCTAGTTAAAAAAAGATTGGTGACCAGGGTTGGAATGTTTGCTCATAAGTATAACTAATTGGCTGATGACCTGGATGGAATTGTGATCCTGCTGAGGGGAGGATGGTGCAAATTGAATGGCATCAAACACATAGTGTGGAAACCATGTGTTTGATTCCACTTCCCAATTAAGCTGCCACCAACCTCCTATGATGTGATACTTCCTCAACACAGGAAGTCCCACCCAGTTGACTACTTCAAACTGTCCTCAATGACATTGCCCAGAATATGAGGTGGAAAATGGAACTCCACAGGGTAGTGCTATTAGTCCTATCTTATTCACGTTGATTGATGATATCTTTGGGAATATTGGACAGGGTATAGGGGCAGCGTCATATGCAGATGATGGTGCCATTTGGAAAATGATATGTATGTAATAGATGTAATATATGTAATAGAGAAAATGGAAGCAGTAGAGGAATGCTAAATCTTGCCATATGTTGTTCGCTAACAAAAAGATTAAGGAATATGTTTTATTATCTGGAGAATGAATGGCAAGGGTAACAGAATTGAAGTATTTGGGGCTATGGTTTGATGAAAATCTGACAGGTATTGAGACTAAATGTAAGAAAGTATTGAATCTCATGAGGGCAATAGTTGGTGATGATTGGGGGAGCAGATAGGCAGTTTTTAATGAATATTTATCGTACTTTGATGAGATCGTCCGTAGATTATGGGTGCTTTGTATATGGTTCTGCGGCTTTTACATCACTGTTGCGCCTTGATAGGCTGCAAGTGAGGCCACTCAGGATGTGCATTTAAAACTACACCGGTTGAGGCTTTACAAGTAGATACTGGGGAAATGCCACTATCCCTTAAGGATAGCCTCTTAAGGATAATACCATATCTTTTTTTTGAATTTCCCCTAAAATGACATACCCAAATCTAACTGCCTGTACCTCAGGACCTGAAGCAAGGATATGCATATTAGATACTGGGGAAATGCCACTATGGACTCAGAGATATTGTTATAGGGCCATCTGTGGCAATAGGAAATGTGTCGCAATGGTTTTATACAAGACCACATGTTGATCTTAGCATGACAGAATCAACATGACAGAAGAAAATAAACAATGGTGTGAAGAAGATAATGTAGAAACAATAGTGTATCAATATATTAGTAATCAGTTGTATTATTGTCTTGCAGTGTATAAAGTAGGTTCAAAGGATCCCCTGAATGGGAACACATGAGCAGTTGTACTTATTCCTGAGTTTGATGTTAATCTATGCAAGAGACTAATGATTTATCTGTATATTCAACAGAAATGGTTGCGATAATTGTTGGATTGCAATGGACAGAGGAGGTGCAACCAAGAAGAGTAGTAATATGTTGGGACTCTGCGTCACTTTTGTGTCGTTTAAGATCTGGAAAGTCAGAACGTGACGATTTATGGTTAGAAAGAATGATGCTGTTATTAGGGTTACAAAGAAATGGTATTGAAATTCTGTTCTGTTGGATTCCGGCTCATATAGGTGTTTATGGAAATTATATCGTAGATATAATAGCAAAAAGAGCAGTGAAAAAATGATATTGTGCATATACAATTGTGCATATACAGGTGAAGTTGGGTAGAGGGGAAATAAAAACATTGATCCTGAAAAATGTGTTATGATTGCTGGCAGAGACAATGGGATGAAAGTAGTAAGGGCAGACATTTTTATAGTGCAAGGAAATCTGTATGGGAGATAGTGTCATATAATGAGAAGAGAAGGTAGGAGGTTATTTGGTGTAGGATGAGATAAGGGAATTAGTGATTTAATTCATCTTTGAAATTGGTACTGGAATGTGTAATGGATGTATGGTAGAAGAAACGGTTGAACATGTATTATTATTTTGTGAAATGTATGAAGTAGAAACGGAGAGGTTGTTTGATATGGTCAGAGAGGTTGGACAGGAATGTGGAGTGGGTGGTATTTTGGGTGGGGGTGATGGGAGGTATTTGGGGTGGGGCTGATGGGAGTAGTGAGGCTTGAAGGGAATTATTATATATTATTAGAAATTAAGGGTTAGTTAGGAGAATATAGTAGTATAGATAGATCGTGACCGGCCTCACAATCCAGTACAGTATGTGGCGCCGTATGCACCTGTCAGTTGGTTGCGATTCGCCAATAAAACTTAAAGTAGAAAGCGCTGCCCATGCTAAAACTAGATTTTGGGAACTAGCGTGCTCTATCCATCTCTATGGAGTCGCTGCACATTGCACAACCGCATTGTTGTTGGGGAAAAGAAACCAGGGGCAGCTTGCTAGTTACTGATTATTAGCCAGTTGGAAAAGGACATTAGCTAGTATTTGGTGGCTTTCCCGAAATATTTATGTTTGAAATAGAATCGAATTTGGAATTTAGACAGTCGTCGTGGATACCTCTTGGTATCTTTCAAATTTATAATTCAAAACTGCTCGAGCGGTGCCCGTTGGATGAGAGGATTGTGTGTGGATTTACTGCTGCTGCTCTGCGCAGGCTACTTCGGCGCCATTGCCTGCAAGCGCTGCTGTTTTCAAAAGCAGAATTACTGAAAATACAAAGGTAGGTATAGCCAAATTTCCTATCCACACACACGCATGCTTTTTAGACCGACCTAAAATAATTTATATAAATGAATTATACATGCTAGTGGGGAAAATGTATAACTTTAACGAATGCACTCGGATTCCTGTTTAGTCCGACGCCATATTTCCCTCTTGGCGTATTGTGAACGAACTGTCTTAGATAGCTAACTCTTTCTAGTAAGTGAGACTGCTGGCGCTGTGCTTTTACGGGGTCTCCCTCTCCTGGCTTCATATACATATGATATTTATGCCTTGCTCAACATTCAACAAATTGAAGCTAACGTTAGTTTGCTCAGTAGTTACTGCGTTAGCTCGGAATCTAGCTAATTTGCTAGCCACAAACTGGTTTTACGCTAAGTTAGCCTAGCGAACGTTAACCAGTTAACTTCTAGCCAGCTAGCCTAATAGCTACAACGGCACCTACCATTGCTTTACAGTAGCTATATAATTGTGACTTGTTTAAGCAGTTAACTAGCTAATGCTAACTAGCACAACTTAGCATTGCCAAGTTAGTAAGTTAGCTAACATTATCTAGCTATATGTTATTTTTTTGACAGTTGACTAACGTTAACCAGGGTAGCTAATGGTTGCCTAATTAATCAGACTGATACAAGTTATTTGTATAACTTAGTCTGAAAAAAGATCAGAAACTTGACACGTTTTCTTACAACCCAGAATGTTGACTACAATTACATGTGATATTACTCTACCGGTTGTTTGTGTGATTGGTCATTCAGCTGGTCGGAATTTGAGGGAAAAGATCCACAAGAAAGTATTATTTACCCGACTTTTAATAGCGCAGGTATTACCATTGACATTTCTGGCACATTCGCTAAACCATGTAATCACCTGCTAGACTTGGGTTAGTATAAATCCATCACTTGCATGTACTTCCGTCTTGTGCACGTGCCTTAGGTCACGAGCAAACAACATTATTTCTGTCCACAGAGACACATGTTGTAGTCTGTTTAATAATACTTCCCTGTGGATATTTCGTCGAATGTCGACCAGCTGAATGAGCAACCCCACAGACAATAAATCGTAAGTTAAAATATCATTTGATTAAACATGGGTGACAGACAAGGGACGTTTAGTTTGTTCTACATCCATGTAAATGTACATGGTTATGCTGTACACAATGGAAAACATAGCCACATTCGGGACTAACAATGTTGCACAATGGAAAACATTGCCACATTCGGGACTAGGCATTGTCTTGTTAGTGAATTGTCTTGTTATGTCAGAATAGTAGACACAACTGAAACCAAGAAATGGAAATTGTGGCTGGCTAATGATTCATTACAATCTTGGTTGGTATTGCCCCAAGTGCAATTTCAATCAAATTGTTTTTTTTGCTGGTTCTTTAGCTCTTCATGATGAAGAAAAAAGTACGGCATCATAATCGCATGTCCACGCCCCAGAGGCCCCCCTCTCCCATCAAACCCTCACCGAACAAGGAGACCTTGACCTACGCCCAGGCCCAGCGCATGGTGGACCTGGAGATAGATGGCCGTGTGCACAGGATCAGCATCTATGACAAGTTGGATGTCATCACCGATGATGACCCCACGGCCCAAGAAATCATGGAGTGCAACAGCAACAAGGAGAACAACGAGAAGCCCCAGCTAATCCTGGTGCGCTCGGTGAGACTCAAAGACAACCAGCAGAAGAGGGGCACTGCCCTCACCACCACACATGGCGCTGACCCGCAAGGAAGCGCCCTCTTGGAACCCAAGTTCCGCACTGTGGAGTACAACCTTCCCGCAGTGTCTCGGAGGCCCTCCATCTATTATATGTATTGTGAGAAGACGGCCGAAGAGCTGGATGAGGAGGTGGAATACGACATGGATGAGGAGGACTACGCCTGGCTGGATCTACTCAACGACAAGAGGAAAAGTGAGGGTATCAGCCAGGTGTCCCAAAACCTCTTTGAGTTCCTTATGGATCGCTTTGAGAAGGAGTCCTTCTTTGACAGCAAGGGCCGGAGTGACCCCCAGTCCCTCATCGACGAGGATGCTGTCTGCTGCATCTGCATGGACGGAGACGGCCAGGACAGCAATGTTATTCTCTTCTGTGACTCCTGCAACATGGCTGTGCACCAGGAGTGCTACGGTGTTCCCTACATCCCAGAGGGCCAGTGGTTGTGTCGCCACTGCCTCCAGTGCCCCTCACGGCCCGCTGAGTGTGTCTTCTGCCCCAACAAGGGCGGCGCCTTGAAAAAGACGGACGATGACCGCTGGGGCCACGTGGTGTGTGCCCTGTGGGTGCCAGAGGTGGGCTTCTCTGACACGGTCTTCATCGAGCCCATCGACGGTGTCAGCAATATTCCGCCCGCCCGCTGGAAGCTCACCTGCTACCTCTGCAAGGAGAAGGGTGCCGGGGCCTGCATCCAGTGCCACAAGGTTAACTGTTACACAGCCTTTCATGTCAGCTGTGCCCAAAAGGCCGGCCTCTACATGAAAATGGAGCCTGTCAAGGAATTCACAGAGACCGGTTCGCACACTTTCTCTGTGAAGAAGACAGCCTTCTGCTGCGCTCACACTCCTAAAGGGTGCACCCGGAGACCCCTTGCCATCTACGAGGAAGGCCATGCTAAAAATGGTGTCTGTCACAAGAGGGGTGACAAAAGAGGGAGGAGGAGGTTAAAAGGGTGGCTGAAGAAGAGTAAGATAATAGTGGTGGTGCCTGAGGTAGAGGAAGAGGCTCCTGCTGCACCTGGGCCTAGTATAACCCCCAGCAGGTAGGCATATTATTTTTTACTTCATTTGTCTACCAATCAAATGTTTCTAAATATTTTCCTAAATGACCAATGCTAACATATGCCCCCCCCAGTTTTGACACAATCCTCAATCAAGTGTCTGTCCAGAAGAAGAAGGTGTTTGTGGAGCGGGTCCTGAGCTACTGGATGCTGAAAAGACAGTCAAGGAAGGGCGTTCCGCTGATCAGGCGGCTACAGGCTAACACCCAGGTCCCCAAACCAGAGCCGCTGGTCAGTCCAGTGGTCAGTTTAATTGTTCAGTAACTTTCATGGTATCCAAATCCTTGAGATAGAGAATCGTGTCTGCTTTAAAAATTACTTTTCTTGTGTTAAAACCTTTCTCCCACACTCGAAAATCAAAATAAAGCAGGCTAATAGTTGATTTGATAAATATGGAGCAGTTTCCTGTGTTTGCACCGTTTTATCAAACGTTTTGGCATTATAATGGTGTTTTATTATGGTCCAAAGAGGAAACAAAACACAACAAATTAAATACATAATATACATGACACTACATAATATTACACATATAAATTGAGATGGGCCATTCATTTCAATATATACTACAAAAAAGAGAAGAGATGTAATTCAAATTAGCCTAGTTTATTTTAGTCAGAGCCATATTCAAAATGGCTCTCCACCAGTGTCCATTGAAGGTAGCGCCTTGTCATTTTCTGCCCCCCTTTACCTGAGATTTATGTCTTGTGAATGTACATTAAAATGCCTTTTTGGGCTCTGATGTTACAGGACAGCAGGGTGGAGGATAATCAAGCGATGAAGGAGCAGCTAAAGGAATGGCACCGCCTACGCCAAGACCTGGAGCGAGCTCGCCTACTGCTAGAACTGATCAGGAAGAGGGAGAAGCTAAAGAGAGAGGAGGTACAGAGAATTGGTTTTCTTATTTTCCACGGTAGTGAAATTATAACGTTTGTGACAGCATATCAATGGATAGTTGTGAGCCCTCCTATAAATAAAATGTGGTAAAATGAATGTCATCTCCTTTTGAAATAATCTGTAACCATGTTTGAATCTACAGTTTTTATGCGAGTCATACTGAGTACAATCAAATAAAAAATCATGACAGCTGTAATGGAAACCGGACGTTTCGGTACAATTTTAGAAATACCGAAATATCATTTTTTTGTTCGACATGGTAGGATCTTTTTGTGTCTGTAAAATTAATTATGAGAAATGGTGATGGAAATGCCTTTTTATGCACAAATATTGATATAAAAACCACCATATTGAAGTAAGATGATAAAGATGATATGGTGTGTGTGGTCACCCCACTACAACTCGGGAAAGCATGCGGTTTATTAGGCTACAGATTAATTAACTTATGATGAAATTCACAGGGTGGTGAAAGTGCACAGTGGTCTTGATGCTACTTTCCAATAAATATTGACGGTCTGATTCTGGTGACATGATGATCGATGGTTGACTGTTTGACAAATAAAAAATATTCTCACTCATATCCATACGAATCTCATTATGTATGCATTCTTTATGCAAAGCCTACCTGCACAGCCTTCCTGCACTGTATTGGTGAGGTCTTGGCTAGCGCGCATGTTCCAAGACCAGAGAAGGCACATTTGCTATATAACGCAACAGTTTTTGTGACAAAACTATCGGTAGAGTGAAATGCGATGGAAACACGAACTTTAGATTTTTATTTGGTACATGAAAACTTTGTGAAAATGTTTTTTAAAAATTGTGCACTACATCACGCGCTGATTGTTTTCCTCAATGAGTCCGTTTGGTGAAAACACACCACTGGTGGGAAAATGCGCATATTTTCTTTATGCATATTTTAGAATATTTGCATGAATCTGTCGCCAATTGGATGGAAACCTAGCTTGTTGTTGAAACGGCTTTAGGATTGGTTGTTGGAAGCCTTAGTAAATATTAGTATACTGCTACAGCTTTGTGTTCTGTCCTGTCCCCTTTCAGATGAAGCTCCAACAGTCTGTTCTAGAGGTACAGCTCACACCTTTAAATATTCTACTTCGAGCCGTACTGGACCAGCTTCAGGAGAAGGACCCAGCCAAGATCTTTGCCCAGCCTGTCAGCGTTAACGAGGTAAGGTCCCCCACACCCCACAATAGAATGTTACTTCCACAGATTAAAAACAAATGGTACCATATGGTTCTAATTCATTCTTTGGGTACCCTTTCTATCAGCATCATGTTTTGTTTGCCATCTCCCCATCACTCTCAGGTGCCTGACTACTTGGACCACATCAAGAAGCCAATGGACTTCTCCACCATGAGGAAGCGCATTGATGCCCACGGCTACAAGAGCCTGGTGGAGTTTGAGGCTGACTTCGATCAGATCATATTCAACTGCATGAAGTACAACGCCAAGGACACGTTCTTCTACAAGGCTGGTCTGCGTCTGCAAGACCGAGGCGGGGCCATCCTCAGGAAGACTCGTCGGGAGGCTGAGCGAATCGGCTTTGACTTTGCCAGCGGGATGCACCTTCCTGAGCAGCCCAAGGTGGAGGCTCCTTCCCCTTTCTCCTGGGACGATGGTAAGAACATGGTCTACATATGTTTACTTCTATATTAATCGGTCCACAGCCAAATCAACTAAATACCCTTTGCTGAATCCAACTTGATTAATGGTACTATAGCATTTTGGAATGGGGCCACAACTGAGCTCAGCCAATCAAGTTGTTGTTTGTGTATCTTGCAGTGGACCATATACTAAACCCAGCCAACCGGCAGCACATGTCTTTGGAAGGGCAACTGAAAGAGCTGCTGGAGAAGCTGGACATGAGCAGTGCCATGAAGTCCAGTCCGTCTCGCAGCAAGCGACTGAAGCTGCTCAAAAAGACCATCACAGATGTTCGCAGCGAGATATACCTAAAGACGCGACGCCCCGCTGCCGCCCCCTCTGAACCAAAACCAGCAGAGACTGAGGAGAAACCACTGCCCCCCACTCGACACAGCACACAGGAAGAGGGTATGTACCAGGTGGTCTAAAAGCAAAGAATTGGTTCAATAATGCTTTCTCCTTGCTTTGATATCTCATTTGATAAACTGTAGGCTATTAGCTAAGGCTTGCTTGTTCTACATGTCAGGATGTTTTCATTTCCTACTGTGATTTTGTCTTGATTGTATAGAAGGGGAGTCTTTGCTCCCACCGAAACTAGAGCCGTTGAACTCGTCGCCACCACTTCTCAACTCAGACAGTCATTCAGAACCTCCCATGCTCAAGCCCATCAAGAGCCAGAAGACTTTCAAGTGCAACGGTGTCAAGACCGCTACCTCAGTACCCCGGGATACCCTCAACGGGCACATCTCTAACCCGCTGGTCTCCGACAATCACCTTAGTGTTGGGGCCACCTCCACGCTCGCAGAGCCCTCTAGCATGGGCAACAGGCGGACCAATGTGCTCTTTCGCAAGTCCAAGAATGCCAGCCCGCAGAAGCCCCCAAGGACAGCTGAGCATCAGCTCGGCTGCCCGCTGCTGGGCACCAAAACCTTCCTCTCAGTGGTCATTCCTCGCCTGGAGACTCTCCTCCTACCCAGGAAGAGGACCCACAGTGCCTGTGGAGACTGTGACCAGGATGAGGAGGAATCCCCCATCAAGCGTCTTGACACAGGTAAAGCCCAGTGTTAAATTGAAATAATCAAAAAATCATATTTTTCCCCCCATGCAAAATGTAATGGAGATTTTTTTTCTTGTCTCCAGGACTAGCTAATGGATTTGTTGTCGAGCCGGAGCTTGAAACCAGCCCCATTAGGCCGATGGAGCCTCGCAGGCGCTGCACCTCCGAGTCCAGCATCTCCCCTAGCGGCAGCGTGCTGTGTAGCACCAGGTATGATTGTCACCTCAGCACATTAGCAATAATTTAGCCTCTCTGCCTGCAGCACTCTACTGTGTGGTACCAGGTACAGGATAGGCAGTGGGCCTACATCACAGTGCCATGTTAGCATTTATATCTAGCGTCTGCTCTAAGAGCCGTCTGTGGTCAAAGGCAGGATGTTGCACTATTGGCACATTAGTTTCCCTTTGTTTCCTGCAGCACGGTCAGCGTGCCAAAAAGTGGGAAAGGAAGGCCATCCATGGCACGTAGGAGCACAGTGGACGACAAAAACGCACTCATCACCTGTATCGGAAATGGGGACTTCACCAAAGCCGCTAAGATTGCAGCAGGTGAGACACTGGTTCTTAGCACAAACACACTTTCAGGAGATAAAGGCCAGGATGGGACTTACATTATGAATGATACATGTATCCATTTTTGTGGTAGCGGTTTATCATTTCTTTCTGGAATAGCTAACATAGTCATCTGCCATTGCCCTGTCACCAAAAGTGTATTCATATTAGTTTCTTTTTAAAACTTTATCCTGAGTCATTTGGAATTCTACAAATTTTCCAAAACGAATTGGCCAGTAAACCTCAAGGAATCCTGTGCATGTATTGGCTTCCAATGGACTGCAAGTCTCAGTTTAGGCTAGTAGAGGGTAGCCTGAAATCCAGACTAGTTTTGTGCTAACATTCCACTCCATGTACTCTGTCATATACCAAACATTTGTTTAGCATGACAAGGAGTGGCAATAATTGGAATATTAACACAGACTGGTACCCAGGTTAAGTAGAGGGGTTTTTATTTGTCTCAACTGGTTAACAAGTTCTAAGATTGGTACAATATAGAGTACCAGTCACAGGTTTGGACACACCTACTCATTCCAGGGTTTTTCTTTTCTTTTTATTATTTTCTACATTGTAGAATAATATGAAGACCTCAAATATGAAATAACACATGGAGTCATGTAGTAACCAAAAATTGTTAAACAAATCAAAAAATATTCGAGATTCTTCAAAGTAGGCACCCTTTGCCTCGATGACAGCTTTGCACACTTGGCATTTTATCAAACTGCTTCACCTGGCATGCTTTTCCAACAGTCTTAAAGGAGTTCCCACATGCTGAGCACTTGTTGGCTTCTTTTCCTTCACTCTGCAGGCCAACTAATCCCAAACCATCTCAATTGGGTTGAGGTTGGGTGATTGTGGAGACCAGATCATCTGATGCAGCACTCCACCACTCTCCTTGGTAAAATAGACCGTAGACAGCCTGGAGGTCTGTTGTGTCATTGTCCTGTTGAAAAACTAATAATAGTCCCACTAAGGCAAACCAGATGGGATGACGTATCGCTGCAGAATGCTGTGGGAGCCATGCTGCTTAAGTGTGCCTTGAATTCTAAATAAATAATGTTGTCACCAACAAAGCACCATCACACCTCCTCCATGCTTCATGGTGGGAACCACACAGGCGGAGATCATCCGTTCACCTACTCTGCGTCTCAAAGACACGGCGGTTGGAACAAAAAATCTCACATTTGGACTCATCAGACCAAAGGACAGATTTCCACCGGTCTAATGTCCATTGCTCATGTTTCTTGTCCCAGGCAAGTCTTTTCTTCTTATTGGTGTGCTTTAATAGAATTTCGGGCTCCCCGGTGGCACAGCATCTAGTGCTAGAAGCGTCAGTACAGACCCTGGTTCGATTCCAGGATGTATCACAACTGGCTGTGATTGGGAGTCCCTTAGGGCGACGCACAATTTGACCAGCATCGTCCGGGTTTGGCTGGGGTAGGCCGTCATTGTAAATAAGAATTCGCTCTTAACTGACTTGCCTAGTTAAATAAAATAAAAGTGGTTTCTTTGCAGCAATTCAACCATGGCCTGATTCAGTCGCCTCTGAACAGTTGATGTTCAGATGTGTCTGTTACTTGAACTCTGTGAAGCATTTATTTGGGCTGCAATTTCTGAGGCTGGTAACTCTAATGAACTTATCCTCTGCAGCAGGTAACTCTGGGTCTTCCTTTCCTGTGGCGGTCATCATGAGAGCCAGTTTCATCATAGCGTTTGATGGTTTTTGCAACTGCACTTGAAGAAACTTTCAAAGTTTTTTTTACATTTTCCGGATTGACTGACCTTCATGTCTTAAAGTAATGATGGACTGTCATTTTCTCTTTGCTTATTTGTGCTGTTCTTGCCATAATATGGACTTGGTCTTTTACCAAATAGGGCTATCTTCTGTATACCACACCTACTTTGTCACAACACAACTGATTGGTTCAAACGCATTAAGAAGGAAAGAAATTCCACATTAACTTTTAACAAGGAACACCTGTTAACTAAAATGCTTTCCTGGTGACTACCTCATGAAGCTGGTTGAGAGAATGCGAGAAGTGTGCAAAGCTGTCATCAAGGCAAAGGGTGACTACTTTGAAGAATCTCAAATATAAAATATATTTAGATTTTTTTGAATACTTTTTTGGGGGGTTACTACATGATTCCATATGTGTTACGTCATAGTTTTGTTGTCTTCACTATTATTCTACAATGTATAAAATAGTAAAAATAAAGAAAAACCCTGGACTGAGTAGGTGTGTCAACTTTTGACTGGTACTGTATATACACTGCTCAAAAAAAAAAGGGAACACTAAAATAACACATTCTAGATCTGAATGAATGAAATATTCTTATTAAATACTTTTTTCTTTACATAGTTGAATGTGCTGACAACAATCACACATTATCAATGGAAATCAAATTTATCAACCCATGGGGGTCTGGATTTGGAGTCACACTCAAAATTAAAGTGGAAAACCACACTACAGGCTGATCCAACTTTGATGTAATGTCCTTAAAACAAGTCAAAATGAGGCTCAGTAGTGTGTGTGGCCTCCACGTGCCTGTATGACCTCCCTACAACGCCTGGGCATGCTCCTGATGAGGTGGCGGATGGTCTCCTGAGGCATCTCCCCCCCAGACCTGTACTAAAGCATCCGCCAACTCCTGGACAGTCTGTGGTGCAACGTGGCGTTGGTGGATGGA
This sequence comes from Salvelinus fontinalis, assembly GCF_029448725.1. NCBI lineage: Eukaryota > Metazoa > Chordata > Actinopteri > Salmoniformes > Salmonidae > Salvelinus > Salvelinus fontinalis. The sequence goes on from NC_074669.1 coordinate 11,151,653, forward strand.
GCGAGACATGATGTCCCAGATGTGCTCAATTGGATTCAGGTCTGGGGAACGGACGGGCCAGTACATAGCATCAATGCCTTCCTCTTGCAGGAACTGCTGACACACTCCAGCCACATGAGGTCTAGCATTGACTTGCATTAGGAGGAACCCAAGGCCAACCGCACCAGCATATGGTCTCACAAGGGGTCTGAGGATCTCATCTCGGTACCTAATGGCAGTCAGGCTGCCTCTGGCAAACACATGGAGGGCTGTGCGGCCCCCCCAAAGAAATGCCACCCCACACCATGACTGACCCACCACCAAACCGGTCATGCTGGAGGATGTTGCAGGCAGCAGAACGTTCTCCACGGCGTCTCCAGACTCTGTCACGTCTGTCACATGCTCAGTGTGAACCTGCTTTCATCTGTGAAGAGCACAGGGCGCCAGTGGCGAATTTGCCAATCTTGGTGTTCTCTGGCAAATGCCAAACGTCCTGCACGGTGTTGGGCTGTAAGCAGAACCCCCACCTGTGGACGTCGGGCCCTCATACCACCCTCATGGAGTCTATTTCTGACCGTTTGAGCAGACACATGCACATTTGTGGCCTGCTGGAGGTCATTTTGCAGGGCTCTGGCCGTGCTCCTCCTTGCACAAAGGCAGAGGTAGCGGTCCTGCTGCTTTGTTGTTGCCCTCCTACGGCCTCCTCCACGTCTCCTGATGTACTGGCCTGTCTCCTGGTAGCGCCTCCATGCTCTGGATACTACGCTGACAGACACAGCAAACCTTCTTGCCACAGCTCGCATTGATCTGCCATCCTGGATGAGCTGCACTACCTGAGCCACTTGTGTGGTTTGTAGACTCCGTCTCATGCTACCACTAGAGTGAGAGCACCGCCAGCATTCAAAAGTGACCAAAACATCAGCCAGGAAGCATAGGAACTGAGAAGTGGTCTATGGTCACCACCTGCAGAACCACTCCTTTATTGGGGGTGTCTTGCTATTTGCCTATAATTTCCACCTGTTGTCTATTCCATTTGCACAACAGCATGTGAAATGTATTGTCAATCAGTGTTGCTTCCAAAGTGGACAGTTTGATTTCACAGAAGTGTGATTGACTTGAAGTTACATTGTGTTGTTTAAGTGTTCCCTTTATTTTTTTGAGCAGTGTATTTTGATTTAGACAGGAGTTTGTGTTCTTGGCAAGACTGCGTCTGAGCATGGAACATGAGCTCGTTTGACAGCAGACAGCTGAGGCTCTTTGCACACTGGGGCCATGGTTGGGATTTATTTTTTATGTCCCATTGGCCTGAGCTGACATGCCCTAAGGCAGCAATGGTCTCCCTGTCCAGACTAATCAATCCCACTTCCTATACATAATTCAGAAGTTTTCGGTCGTCTTCTCCTTGGTCTCAAACTGCAGAATGGTTACCCTCTACATCGACCTTGTGTTGTTTCATAATTCATACGACTAACACTATTTCAATATTTTGATTCCCTGTGTGTGAACGTACATTCTTGTTTTTGTTTGCTACTGTTGTCTTTCCCTATCAGTGTGAGCATGGCTTTTAGAGTAGTATTCTCGTCTGTTTGCAGTGAACCCCCCCCATAACTTGCTTGTCGTTATTCCTGCTTCCGTAGAAGTTGTCAACGGAAATATTTGGATGTCCTCTAGTGCTGAACCCCTTAAACTAGTTTGGGCAAAATGTAGTGGATATCCCTCCTACCCTGCGTTGGTGAGTGAGAGCCTGTGTCCCAGAGACTGCCCATCTATATGTCTCATTTCCCATCCATTCGTCTCATCGTAAGTGGTGTAGCTCGTGCTTGTGCTCACCCATGCAGCAAGCTGCTCAGCTCCAATGTGTTGTGGATGGTATGAGTGTGTTAGGAGTCGTTGAGGAGTAATACAGATCGCTTAGAGCTTTCCGGGTGACTCGGGTAGCATGGCATCCGTGTTTGGTAGTTTGTTGTTAGTGTGATTGGTGGACCGGAACTGACAAACAATCTGAACCACTGCTGCACCACCAGGATTCACTGCGTCCTCTTGTTTTCAGACCACTAGAGTCAATCACTTTTCTCCCCCCCCCCCCCCTTCAATGCAGATCATAGACCCCAAGCTGCCGAGGGCGGGGCGTCACCACCACGGGGTCTCCCTGCCCCCTCTGGACGTCCTCAGAGTCGGAGAGCTGATGCAGTACAAGTCCGAAGAGAAACTCTTCCTCGTCCACTGCTTCGACAACAAGCACAGTTGGTGAGATGACACTCCCCTTCTATAGTTCGCCACTTGTATAGTCTTCTAACGTGGCCAACCGTTTAAATGCCCAGGTTCAAGTTTTCTTGAGGACCAGTTGTAGTTAGAGGTAATATGATGTAGCATAATGCTAACGCTATGTCACTTTATTTGACAGACAATGGCTTCCTAGATCCAAGATGGATTCCTTTGGTATCAATAAGACCGTGGACAAGCTCAAACTGAAGGAGGGCCGCTCCTCTGGCATCCGTAAAGCTGTGCAGACCGCCTTCCAGCGCGCCATGAGCCACCGGAGCCAGGTCGGGAATGTGCCTAGCAGCGAGCCCTGCGATGTGGACTGAATCTGGTCATGCAACCCCCTCACCTCTAGGGGGAGTCCTTCCTTAACTCTGTTTACTTGATATTCCACAGCAGCCCTGGTATTCCTCACACCCATCATTGTTTACTGTCTCCTCTGTAGTGGAGGAGCAGCCCAATGGTTTCTTGTTGTAGGTTTTCATTCCACCTTGTGTCTTGATTATGTTAACTGAGCTGCTCATGGGTAAATGGTATGACTCCACGCTGCGTATGCTCCATTTTAATCTATTCCATTCTAAATACTGTAGCTTGCAGTATATTCAAATGAATCTATGAGCTATGCAACTAAACTCAAGCAATTGGGTTGGCGGCTGCAAAAACCTTCATACGGCGTCTAAGGACCGACTTGTGAAAATCACTGGTCTAATGTGATGAATGTGCCGGAGATGAGTCTGTCTTGTAATGTTCTGCAAGACTGCTGCAACCTTCACTGCCATCATGATTCTCACTCCAATCTACTCTCTACAGCAACCCTGGATTTAACCCTGTAAATACCTGCACAAGGCCTGACACTAATTTATTCTGTTTTCATGTATTATTGGTACTGCGTGTTCACTTTCTTGCTATTTATACTGCAGGGGTGATTCATGGCAGCACTATGGTGCATATTAAATATTTGCTGGTGCTACAACCTGTGCAAGTCTAGGCTACAACAGACTCAACCAGGGGGAAAAAATATACTGTATTGATTGAACGTTTTTTTGTTATTAATTTGAGCAAATTTTTTTACGGTTTCTTAAGTTATCGAAGTTTATGGAAAAGCTTCTCTTGGCATTAATGTGTTTTTAAAAACAAGAATGTTTTTACCGGAATTGGTGTTTGTTTTTTTTGTACATATTTATATAAATCTTTATACTTGTATGCATCAGATGCTTTCAGTGTTTAAAAAGCTGAAAGTGCATCATTCACACACAACCAAAAATCAGCGGCCCAGATTTTCATAGATTTTTTAAAAATGTATTTTTTGTTGCCTTTTGTGGTGTGTTTGATCGGTGAATAACAACCTGCAAAACGTTGTCTTCGTACACAATGGTTTTGACTGTGTTACAGGGACCATGACCATGGGTGACTGTGCCTGTAGTAATTTATTGTAAAGGAGAAATGTATATGCATTACTTTATATAGAAAGAATTGTAAGAGATACTAATGGCTCACTAAGAGCCAGCTGTAGAGGCCATTTTTGCATATTTTATTTTTTTACCAGAGGCACTAATCTTAAAGGTGGGAATAGAATCCATGGCATTTTATTCAGTTGGGAGGATCTGGGGAGCAGTGGGTAGAATTATTTTTTTCTTTATCCCAAAATACAGTTTCATATGGACGTTCTATAAATAGACTTTACTAGTCTTATTCTCTGGGAAAACCACATTATAGCCAATGGAGTAGATGCTGGCAAAGTCCAGTATTTTTATAAAACACTGAAAATAAAAAAAAAATGTTATTGAATCACTGATTTTTGTGTTGTATGGATTTTGTGTTTGATGAAATGAAACAGACATACAGAGACTACCACAAGGTGGAGCTATGGCATGGCAAACGTCTGCTGCTTGATCATTTCATTTCTAATTACGTTTACCAAGGGGCCGCGTATAAGAGGTCAAATCACATGTCTACTGCCACCTTCATCTAATACATGATAGTACAACCATGATCTAGATTAGAAATTTCTGTCCAATGCTATCAAATAGCCTAAATGCAAATTTTCTTGATAATTGCCTTACAAAACCATAAGTGTTATAATAAACTTTGACATTGATCTTGTATGTTAACTTTAATGGCTGAACATGGCAAAAATAATTATTTTCTCCAGGACTGTATGTCAGAGCAGCACATAGTCCATGCAGAAACAGTGGGCTTCTCACCGCCGACATCTCCCTCAATCGGATGCTAATTGTTTGGGGAGGAAGGCTGCAGCGGCATGAGCCGGAGAAAGTCAACTAACCGTGAAGATCAATCTCCCAGCATCAGCCTCATCAGAGAACTTTTGACTGAGCTAATTATCCGCTAGTTCGGCAGCAATCCCTCTCGTGTGTGTGGGGCAGACGGCTGTGAAATTACGTGCGAGAACCCAAGCAGGTGAGTCTGGAATGCGTTATTTCTGCATGCCACCTCGTCGCTTGGGGGAAGGAAGACAATGCCTGCAGTGCAAGGGGATAGTGCTAGGCCTGCAGTGCAAGGGGATAGTGCTAGGCCTGCAATGTCAGGCAGCAAACGCTGTAACAGTATGTTGATCATTAGCCTATCACTAGGGAAAGGGAAATGTCCTCCCAAGGTTCACATCGATTAACTGATGCAGTTGCACCACATTGTATTTGATGAAATTCAGTGACACTGCAGGTCATGGGTGGGACAGGCAGGTCATGACCGCTGAGTCATGTGCAACAAGCCCAATGAACACTTATTGTACCTCTCCACAAGACTGTGTCAAAGATGTCAAACTGTTCTTCAGAGAACCACCAAAAATATGTCTCAAAAAGACACGCTGCAAAAGTGACATGAAACAGATATGTGAAGGTTGGATAGTAGTGTAAGAAAGAGGCCACAATCTTGAAAGTATGGCACTGGAGGCTAGATGGTGTTGGTAGAGTGGAAGGAGTCGTGGCAAGTTATGTATTTGCTTGCAAAGCTCCCAAAGACCGAAATACAAAAACATTGTAAAACAAAATTAAGTGATTAACTAAAAGCAAAGCTACATCGACAGCTGCTTTAAATAACGAAAGGCTAACTCACCAGATAGTGAGAAGATAACACTGGCCCAAACTGACTTTCATAACCTTGCCAGATAGGTATATTCCAGGTATGGGCAGGGCTAAGGTAGGTAATAATGCTGTGTTCGTAACCAAGTGGGAAGTGGGAATGAACACATAAATCCACTTGACGGCCCTCCAACTGGTAATTCCTAGTGGGAAACTATCATCCTGAGCTCCTACTTCTCCCACATGCTGACCTCTTACATCACCTACCAAGGAAGTGACTTTTCTGCAGTTAAATGCAACCACAAAATATTCTTTATATAAAGGAATCTGTTAATATAGTTTTTGAACACTATCATTTGTTTACATTCATCATAGCTATACTTTTAGTTTATTGTTTACGTATCTTGTTCGCCATTAGCCAATCTCTCAACAAGTTCAAAGCACGTGAATACATCCAACGGATATTTACCACTTCACAACTAGTAAATTCCCACCTCCCACGTGGTGACGAATGCAGCATTAGCTGCAACACTACATATTTTAAACATGAACATTTACAGAATTAATCTTTAATGATCTTTTACATTTTAAATATATATTTCATTATTCATTATTCAATATAGAAATTATGAGATTTTAACACTCACACTTTTATCACTGGCAAAACACAAATAAGCCTATACCACCACCTTCCAAGGACAAAGTAGAGTCTGCACAGTAAAAGCATTCAATCAGGCACATAAAATTATCAGAAAAGCCTCCTAGCACCTACAACTCATAGAGATAGATAGATGACTCTAGTGCCCAAAAGCCCATTTTAGCATGTGGAGCGCCATTGAGGACTTTCACCATTTTGAAGTAGTCAACTGGATAGGACTTCCTATGGGTTAAGGAAGGATCACATAATTATATCCAGGTCACCAATCAGCCAATTAATTATATTCGTGAGCAAACATTCCATAACTGTAGGTGGCAGTAAATCACCAACCTTGGCTTTATACCTCCCCGGTGGCAGTATGCTCCCTTTCAGTTTGTTTACCAACTCATAGAAGTAGTAGAAGAAGTACATTGACTACTTCAAAATGAAAATGACCTCAATGGTGCTGTCCAATATTGCGTCCTTTATCGCTGTGCTGCAGCTCGATACCACCACACGGTCCTGGACAACTCAGAAACACAAAGACAAGTTTCAAGTAAATGCTGGATTATAAAACAAATCTATTTGAAGGATTAAATTAATATTTAGAGTTGATCAGGCGCAATATTTCATCATTAGAGTTTACCAACTCAGTGACCTTATGGTTAGAGTGTCCGCCTTGAGATTGCAAGGTTGTGAGTTCAATCCCTGGCTGAGTCATACCAAAGACTGTAAAAATGGGGCCTGATGTGTCTCTGCTTAGCACTCAGCAATAAGGATATAGATTGGGGGGGTATGGCCCTGCCATACACTAGCGTCCTGTCTAGGGGGTGTACTTGTACATCTAGCTGCCTCACGCTACAGAAACAGGAGATAGGCTCCTTCCCTAGGAGCCGTTCTGGCTCGCACAAGCCAAGCCTACTTACATATTTCATTAGCTGATGTTTTAAACAACAAACAAAACAATGCTGCATGCTGCTAACCAGCCTCAAACAAGGCTACTGTTAAAGTCGAAGGAATGTGATGTGTAAGCCTAGAGTGAGTGTAGGAGTGCTATGTGCTTCTACTGAGGTAGGTAGAGCTTTGCATGTAATTACAGTTGCTATGAGAAGCAATTTGGTCTGATGAGTGACTCCTATTTTACTGATTCCCTATAGCGTCAAGCCAAGGTTCGGAAACACAAGGTTGTTTGGGCAGAGATGAGTCTGTTCCAGCTAATTGCCTTTAGGGATGAGGAGGACACTTTTTCAGGTGATACTGAAAGCCATGGCTTACAACTGAGGATGTCCTAAAATGGATTTTGTACCCCCATCGTTGAATAGGTCAAAAGCTGTCAAAAGACAAAAAAACTTGTCAGGGATTGAACATGCAGTGTTTCTTGATGTCAGCTGAGGGGCAGTGCTACACAAGGAAATTGTAGCTACGTGCAGAGGCCAATGGTGGGAGCACATGCACAGAGAAATAAAGTTTTGACTTAACTTGTTCAAAATCACTGAACTAAGTTACTAAATTAGTACATTTATAATTCCTTGTTTAACCTCAGTAGACACATTCTCTTGAGATGGAGGAGCAGAAAATAGCATGAATTAATTAATTTATAGTACACATTTATGATGTAGGGCTACTCCCTTGCCAAATGTTAGGTTTCTAAGTAAAAATCAACTAAAAAATTAATTTAGAATTTACAATATGCATTCATATTGTCAATGTACCATGCTTTTAAAATGTACAACTACATTGAGGCACATGATAATTTGATCGTTTAGCTTTTTCACTCAATTTGGTTTTATAAATACTGCACCAGAGTGATCTGAAAAGTTAAAAAGCCAAATAATATTTATCTATAATATTTATCTTTTAAAGCCGCAACCAAATTAACATAAAAAAGTGTGTTATGGATCTGTCATTCTCATTGAAAGCAGGTCTAAGAAGCGATAAATCTGTTCTGTGTGCACTATTTCTGTGCTTCCCGTTCTTAAGTTTCACGTTTGTGTATTTTACTCTTGGTTTTGTGCACCTGCTTCAGACAGCTGAAAATACAATATCTTTGGTTATGGAAAATATATTTCACAGCAGTTTTGATGGTACAAATATTCTCTACACTATACTTGTTTGTTTTGTCACATAAACAGAAATTAGGCGAAGTATTAGAATTTGAGCAACCAGAAAATGGCAGAGCAATTCCTGCATAGTATATCTTTTAAGTGTGATTTATGACTGTGTCTATGAGTTGATCGACAACTGCTTATCAGTGTCTTTGATGTACTTTCTCCTATGCTAATCAGCTTAATCATAGTCTGTTTAGGTTGGCAGACAAATAACATAAACAGTTTTGACATGATTTTCCGTTGTCTTTAATGGAGTACTTCCGCTTCACTAACCCTCACTAGTCTGGATTACGACCATGACCGCGGCGTGAATTAGGTCTATTCATTTCAATTCAACAATGAGGAACATTTTCATTGACCCCAACCCCAATTAGAATGTTTATTTATTCCTTACTATGAATGTGTGTGTGTGTGTGTGTGTCTGTGTGTGTATATATGTGTGTGTGTACTTGTTTTATCTAACTTTTTTGGGGAGACCGCTGAACAAACCCCCTCCCGAAAGGAGCATCATTATCTACCAATTAGCCATAAATATCTTCAGAGTCATGAGTCAGTCCGCCTCAGCGACCAAGAGACTCAGTCTCACTGGAAATGCCTTTGAAGTAAGAAATAATTAGTTATGCAATGAAGATAATTAGCAATGTCCGGCTCATAAATAAACACTATTTTCATTGCACACAATTATGCCTCTGACGCCTCTGGAGTAGCTAGTCCCCTGAGTAGCAAAGCACAGATCTCTGTGCTCATGGCAAACACACAGAGAAGTCTTAATGCCAACAGGGTGTAGACTCTACTTTGTGTGTGTGAGCGTGTGAGTGTGTGTGTGTAATGAGTTTTAATACGTTTATGTATGTGGAAGTCACACATGCATGCCTGTGTCTGTATACGCATGTGTGAACAAATCGCATGCATATGTGGATGTATATTAGCATGGCTGTCTAAGTCATTCATTTTCTCCATTGTGTACTCCTTGTTATTGTTAGCATAATTATCCTGTTGTGGGAATAGAGGGAGTGCTGTGGTCCTGCGTGATTTGGTCGACAAGGCTTCATCCTTAGTCCAGAGATGCTCTTTTCTCTCATCACCATTCCTCTCCTTCAAGGGCAGCCAGTGTTGAGTGACAGGGCTTAGTGTGTTTCTCCGCTGAATTAGATTTGATACTTGGGGCTCTATAACGGGGGCTCTATAACAGGAGGCACCTGCTCGGTAAGAATAGCTGGAATAACACTTAGTTAAAAAAAAAATCTTATCTCTCCAACAGACACTCGCCTCTCTGAGTGCCGCATTATTTGGTGCATTGTGGAGGGATATGTGTCACAACGAAAGGTAACAAGTGTCCAGGTAAAGATAAGGAATGGTGAGGGTAGACGCGGATTAAGTTGAGGAGACATCGGGGTGAAGGATTTAGGGGGAAGATTAACGGTGTAACACCCTTCGTCATGAACAACTCATTTTGGAAGGATTACGAGGTAATACGACTCGGCTTCAAATTTTCTCACATACACTTTTGTTCAGCCTTCATCTTTAACCATGCACTCATGTCTTCCAGAGAAATCAGGGAGAAAAGGTAAGATGTGGTGAGGTGAGGAAGGAGATGTCTGACAAGAAACCCTGGAGCTCATCTTCATGTAAATGCCATGCAGCAAGAATAGGCACACCTCCCTAGTATTCTGTTTCACATTGCTTACCCCATGCAACAGAAAGAGAAGACGGTGTGTAGATTCATTTGCAGTGTTAAGCAACATTGCAATTGGGGAATAAAGAAAGAATGTGATAAGATAGTGTCACCAACAGTCTGCTCTCAGTGGGCAGAGCATTACCTTGACAGCCCTTGATCCGCTGCAAAGACAAGGTTATCTGCATTCCCAATGTCTGCTCATATAAATCAGCAGTTGCGACATAACTACTGAGCATTTTATGACGATGTCCCCCTTATCTGTGATGGAGTGTTTGAGTACAGGTTTATGTAGGTAAATACTGGCACTCTCTTGCCTTTTTCTAATCTCCATCACTTTATCTGTAATGGCAATGAGATGCGCTGAGACAGATGTAACATACTCCATTATGTTTTTTTGTGGTTGAAAATTGTGTTTTCCTCTTTAAATGAGGAAATCAGAAGAATCAGTGGGGTGCCATTTGAAATGGTTCACTGTGCATGTTTATCTGGTATGATGTGTCCGATTCTCCATTTTCATCAGAAGTAATAGAAGGCTATGAAGTGCTGGAAGTAATTCATTTTCAATGGAAGGAGAGCAATTTTAGGTAATGTGAGTAATTTGGCCATAGTTTAAACGATTCTGGCTGTGGAAAGACACAAAACAGTTGAGAAAATTGAACTTTATACAAATCATCAGCAATTATTTAAAAATATAATGAAATAAAAATGTTATTCGTCACATGCTTTGTAAAATAACGTGTGGACTAACAGTGAAATGCTTACTTATGGACCTTCCCAACAATGCAGAGAGAAAGAAAATTGAGAAATAATAGAAAAGTAAAACACATAATAATAAACGTAATAATAGATACATAATGAGTAATGATAACTTGGCTTTATACAAGGGGTACCAGTACTGAGTCAATGTGGAGGGGTACGAGGTAATAACTTGTCTACATACAAGGAGTACCAGTACTGCGTCGATGTACAGGGGTGCGAGGTAATTGAGGTAGATATGTACATATAACTAGGAATAAAGTGACAGATAATAAACGGTAGCAGCAGTGTCTGTGATAAGTCAAAACAGTTAGTGCAAAATGGGTCAATGCAGATAACCAACTAGCTACTCGGCCTAACTAACTATTTAACTAACTATTTAGCAGTCTTAAAACTTGGGGGTAGAAGCTGTTCAGGGTCCTGTTGGTTCCAAACTTGGTGCGTCGGTACAGCATGCCGTGCGGTAGCAGAGAGAACAGTCTATGACTTGGGTGGCTTGATTCAGAACATTTTTAGGGCCTTCCTCTGATACCGCCTGGTATAGAGGTCCTGGATGGCAGGGATGTACTGTACTGTACGTACGGCCCAGTTATGTACTGGGCCGTATGTACAGTGGCTTAGGAAAGTATTCACCCCCGGTGGCATTTTTTCTATTTTGTTGCCATACAACCTGGAATTAAAATATATTTTGGGGAGGTTTGTATCATTTGATATACACAACATGCCTACCACTTTGAAGATGGAAAATATTTTTTATTGTGAAACAAAAAAGAAATAAGACAAAAAACAGAAAGGTTGAGCGTGCATAACTATTCACCCCCCCCAAAGTCAGTACTTTGTAGAGCCATCTTTTGCAGCAATTACAGCTGCAAGTTTTTGGGGGTATGTCTCTATAAGCTTGGCACATCTAGCCACTGGGATTTTTGCCCAGTCTTCAAGGCAAAACTGTTCCAGCTCCTTCAAGTTGGATGGGTTCCGCTGGTGTACAGCAAGTCATACCACAGCATCTCAATTGGATTGAGGTCTGGGCTTTGACTAGGCCATTCCAAGACATTTAAATGTTTACCCTTAAACCACTCGAGTGTTGCTTTAGCAGTATTCTTTGGGTCATTGTCCTGCTGGAAGGTAAACCTCCGTCCCAGTCTTAAATCTCTGGAAGACTGAAACAGGTTTCCCTCAAGAATTTCCCTGTATTTAGCGCCATCCATCATTCCTTCAATTCTGACCAGTTTCCCAGTCCCTGCCGATGAAAAACATCCTCACAGCATGATGCTGCCACCATCATGCTTCACTGTGGGGATGGTGGCCTCGGGGTGATGAGAGGTGTTGGGTTTGCGCCAGACATAGCATTTTCCTAGATGTCCAAAAAGCTCAATTTTCATCTCATCTGACCCGAGTACCTTCTTCTGTATGTTTGGGGAGTGTCCCACAGGCCTTTAGGCGAACACCAAACGTGTTTGCTCATTATTTTCTTTAAGCAATGGCTTTTTTTCTGGCCACTCTTCCGTAAAGCCCAGCTCTGTGGAGTGTACGGCTTAAAGTGGTCCTATGGACAGATACTCCAATCTCTACAGTGGAGCGTTTCAGCTCCTTCAGGGTTATCATTGTTCTCTTTGTTGCCTCTCTGATTAATGCCCTCCTTGCCCGGTCCGTGAGTTTTGGTGGGCGGCCCTCTCTTGGCCGGTTTGTTGTGATGCCATATTCTTTCCATTTTTTAATAATGGATTTAATAGTGCTCTGTGGGATGTTCAAAGTTTCGCATATTTTTTTATAACCCAACCCTGATCAGTACTTCTCCACAACTTTGTCCCTGACCTGTTTAGAGAGCTCCTTGGTCTTCATAGTGCTGCTTGCTTGGTGGTGCCCCTTGCTTAGTGGTGTTGCAGACCCTGAGGCCTTTCAGAACAGGTGTATATATACTGAGATCATGTGACACTTAGATTGCACACAGGTGGACTTTATTTAACTAATTATGTAACTTCTCAAGGTAATTGGTTGCACCAGATCTTATTTAGGGGCTTCATAGCAAAGGGGGTGATATGCACTTACCACTTTGTTGAACGCTGAGCTGTAGTCAATAAACAGCATTCTCATGTAGGTGTTCCTTTTGTCCAATGTGAATGGGCAGTGTGGAGTGCTATCGAGATTGCATCATATGTGGATCTGTGAGCCATGACCAGCGTTTCAAAGTATTTCATGGCTACAGATGTGAGTGCTACAGGATGATAGTCATTTAGACAGGTTACCTTGGCGTTCTTGGGCACAGGGACTATGGTGGCCTGCTTGAAACGTGTCGGTATTACAGACTGGGTCAGGGAGAGGTTGAAAATATCAGTGAAGACACCACAGGATCCAGCAGGTGTCTCAGTAGGAAACATCTGACCTCACAAAAGTTTAAAACAGGGCTGGTGTTACTTGGCGCTTTGAAAAGGTACCACGCCTCATAAAAATAGGGGTTGGTGAACCATTCCGTAACGGTTAGATCTATCAGAAACTAGTTCCTTTCCAGGCCACACCGAAGGGGGGGGGGGGGGGCATATCTAAGCTGATGGCCTGTGTTGACAGTAACCGTTGGAGTGGTGCATCGCATGCTGAGAGAAGAGTATTTCCATAGCATTACAAGACAAATGTAGCTTGAAATAGAATACCCTTTACCCAAGATGTCTTTTTCCTATGGTGATTCCCTCTAGAAGGGAAGAAACAATCTACCATACATTTGTCAGTTAGGCAGCTTTAACCATTTGTTATTGAATACTCGAGTAACATTGTGAGGAAAAATATCAGATTTGCAAGTCTAATATATTGTCTGAAGAGTAAAATAATTAAATGACAAGCTAATGGGTTTATTTTTTCATCGTGGTTTTATAGTCTTTCAGCTTGTATGTCATACGTCTTCTAAGCTTTTAGAATGTTGTCACATGTTAATATTACCTGTCCAGGCAACCAAAGATACTGACCGACCGAACAACATAGATATGTGTGGTACATTTGTCTTCAGAGCACCTTGGATAGCTGCGGAACAATTTGGCCACAATTTTTCACCTTTGGCATCTGCCGTAGTATATGTTCCCCCACAGCAGGTACTATTTCCTCTGTGTCTATTGATATCAGTGTGGTAGGTGACAGCAGACCACCTAACAGACCTCCATTGCACATTCTTCACCATCCCAGCACTCAGCCCCAGGGGGCCATGGTGTTCCCTATCGGCTCCACACAGACCAGGGGCATCAATCACTGTTCCATCAACGCTGGCTCCAAAGCGGGCACCTAAAAGGCCCATAAGCAGCCACTGAGCTAGGGGGATAGTGCTTGGCATTTTCAGAACAGACAGGAAGCAGGATATTGGTTCCCTCTGGGATGGGGAAAACATGCTGTATGGCCAAGTCCTTTGATTAATCACTGACATCTCTGGATTGATCAGCAAATGTTTGACAGGAGGTAAATAAAGTGTGATTCACAAGAGAGATGCCAAACTATTCAATTTATAGTTACAAAACATCAAGGTGGTTTAGATACCTTAGTGCTGCATGCATTGTTTGGCACTTGGGGATACCACTGGGATACGGCTGTAATTGGTCATTCATAACTTTTCTGCACAGTCTCCAGTTTGACAGAGTGATATTTCTTGTCATTCAACGAGAGACGACTTGTTTTCATGCAAATTCTTTCTTTGAAAAATGCTGCACCAAACATCTTAGTTAGATGTAAAATAGTGTGACTAAGATCTCTTCGGCAACAAAGACAGAATTAACGAGAGATTTCTTGAGTTATTTTAGATTAATTTGGACTATTTTGAGGAAGTGTATACTGGCTATGGCGTCTCAAAATGGACAAACAGTACTATTGCTGCTTTTTCTCGTTTTTCAATCGAAGGTCTTTTAAGGGCACACTCGTTGGGTTCATCTAGGCGCCAGCCGAACAGAAGTATGCTGACACCTTAACATACACACACACACATACAAACACACAAACAAACGGCAACAGCTGTACCCAGGGAGGAGGCGAACAGATGAGCAGACTTATTTTAAGCCTTGGGGGTTGTCAGTCGTAGCACGAGTGTTGAGAGAATGTCATCACTGCCGCGTTACACAGCTGAAGTCACTTCACCCTGTCTTTGGATCACACCACACTGTTGAGAGTACAGGATCAGTATGTTCTTGCCTTGCCTGTCATTTCAGTCACAACACGGCCTGCATGTTATTAACCTTCTTCCCGCTAAATGCAAATGCATCCCCCTGGGCACAGATTTCAGTCAGTTAAACGTCTAGTTTTAATTTACATTTGGTTGAGTTGTCAACTAACGTGAATTCAACTTGAAATCAATAAAACATTTCACCATGTCATTGGATTTAGTTTAAAAGTGAAAAAAAGTACAAAATGCCCTTACATTGATGACTTTTTGCAAATCCTATTAGCTTTCTATGTCGATTCAACTTCATCGCATAGATTTTTGAGGTTGAAATGACGTGGAAACAACGCTGATTCAAGCAGTTTTTGCCCAGTGGGATTGCTATTCAGGCAAACACATTTTCCCATTGCTGAAGTGTGATTCCCAATAGCAGCTCTCTTTCCCCTCATCCAAGCAAACAAAGAGGACTCTGAAACACTGGTGGTCATGTCTCGCAGAGTAGATATAGAAGGTCCCACATGGACATGTTAGTGTGAGAATAGCCTAGATGAAAAATAAGACTGCTGAAATGAACTATTTTAGTATAATGGTATCAAAATCCTAAGATTTTATATCAAATCTCTTTTCTCTGGTCAATAAATTGACTATTCAGCAGGCTCCCAGCAGTGCTGTTCCTGCTTGTCCAACACAAGAATCCAATGAGCTCGCCTCTGTCCGATTATTTCTTAATTTCTCCATGAGAAAGTTAATCTAATGAGCATTATTGGACTCTAATGAGAAATGTAATTAGTCAGATGGGAAGATTATCTCCGTGTAATTACAGTAGCTGTCTCTGTCTGCTTCAATTAAAATGACGGGAGTGAGAAGCTTATGACGCCTTGGTGGACGAGAGGGGGGAACTGTGCCTAACCTGACAAAAAATGGTAACCATTTGTCAAGACCAACCGTCCAGACTCCACAGAAAGGAGTTTCAATGCCCCATAAAAACTGAGTGAAGAATACCTCAGAGTTATGCCTCAAACATAACAGGCAGATCATCAATACAACATACCCAATGTTGATACACCAACCTAAGCAGTAATATAGTATAAATTGTCATAGTTTATATAGAGGTATGGTTTTTCATCTTCATAGTCAAATGAAACTCTATCAATTATCAGCGCTTTTTCCTTTGTTGCAAATGACACGGAGGTGGATTGATGGACAAAATCCCCCTCACGTCAGTCATAACCTATTTACATTTAAGTAATTTAGCAGGCACTCTGATTCAGAGCGACTTACAAGAGCAATTAGGGTTAAGTGCCTTGCTCAAGGGCACATCAACAGATTTTCAACTAGTCGGCTCTTAACCGCTAGGCTACCTGCCACCACCTATGTGCCTATGTGTTTACATTTCCACTTCACAAGTGTCAGAAGTGTCATGGCTGTTGACAGGGATTTGGTCAAGGCAGAGTTGATACTCTTAAGCCTTTCCTTGCCGAGGGTTATCGATCGAGCACTGTGAGGTGGTTACCAGTACTACTGACCCCAGAGCAGAGCTGATGGGCTCCAAGGGTCATTCAGACTTATAGCACTCAGTTCAAAGAATGTACTGGATCACTGCTAGAGCAATATTGTGATAACATACCCCGAAGAAAGTATTCACACACACAGCCATCCATGGATTTGAGGTTTAATGCTATTATCACCGCTGCTCTTAGCAATGAGAGACCACAATGGAGGAGTAATTACACACTAATGATCAGTTTGTAATGGAAACAAAAACATTGTTTTTCAAACTGAGGCTGCCCACTTAATTGGTCAGAGCACAAAGGTATACGCTGTAAAGCAGGTACACTCGCCATCCGGGGGATGAAATGTTGAGGACATCACTTTGGTGGTTTGTGTTTTGTAAAATTATAGTGTGGGGAATGTGTCTATTTTTGAAGGTCCTCTGCTGTAGGCGGTTTGGATTTGATCTGTTATATAGGGTGTTATCTACGGTCACATCTGAGCATGGACTTGCATCAGAGATCTGAGACAGAACAACACAGGCTAAACATTGTTAACCCTTTAAACTGTATTTTACTGAAACTCTTTCAGTAGAGACTGGTCCATTAAATGGGATTGGTCCTTACCAGAGGGAGTGAAGGGGAAGTGGTAAGGAAACATGTATGTTATCCCTCTGTTAAGTCCTCTACTGAACTTGAAACCACCAGGACAAAGCAGTCAATATGCAGATTAATGATAATGACTTGCGGGCCCCGGAGATAATCTTTTTAAGCTCTTTTTATCTAAACAACAATGGAAGGAAAGGCAGAGACAATCCCAAAGCTAATAAACAACAGAATTTGAATGTGTATATTTTGTAGATAGAATGAACTTCAGTACAGTACAGTATCAAAGTAGAAAATAATATGCCAAACAGTCACACATCTTTTCTTGAAATTTCACTTCTGGATGCACTTTGCTGAGCCTTAAAATATGTTTGTTATTTTAAAGTTCTCATGCATCTGTTTTTATCTCAATATCAAATCATTTCTGGGTAACAATTAAGTACTTTACCGTGATTGTTTTCAATTAAAATGCCCAGAACTGTCTAGAATTTCATTGTAAGCTGAAGCATTAAGTTTCCCTCCACTCGATCTAAGGGGCCTTGCCCGAACCATGAAAAACAGCACCAGACCATTATACTTCCTCCACCAAACTTGACTATGCATTCGGGCAGGTAGCATTCTCCTGGCATCCGCCAAACCCAGATTTGTCCATTGGACTGCCAGATGGTGAAGCGTGATTCATCATCCCGGAGAATTTGTTTCCACTGCTCCAGAGTCCAATGGCGGTGAGCTTTACACAACTCCAGCCGATGCTTGGCATTGTGCATGGTGATCTTAGGCTTGTGTGCGGCTGCTCGGCCATGGAAACCCATTTCATGAAGCTCCCAACGAACAGTTCTTACGCTGACGTTGCTTCCAGAAGCAGTTTTAAACTGGATAGTTATGGTGCCACGTTGAAAGTCACTGAGCTCTTCAGTAATGCCATTCTACTGCCAATGTTTGTCTATGGAGATTGCATGGCTGTGTGCTTGATTTTGTACACCCGTCAGCAGCGGGTGTGGCTGAAAAAGCCAAATCCACTCATTTGAAAGGGTGTCCACATACTTTTGTGCATAGTGCCTTCGGGAAATTATTCAGACACCTTGACTTTTTTCACATTTTGTTACATTACAGCCTTATTCTAAATGGATTAAATAAAAAAAATCATCAGCAATCTACACACAATACCTCATAATGACAAAGCGAAAACCGTTTTTTAGATTTTTTTTTAAATTATAAAAACAAAACATAAAATACCTTATTTACATAAGTATTCAGACCCTTTACTATGAGACTCAAAATTGAGCTCAGGTGCATCCTGTTTGCAACTTGATTGGAGTCCACCTGTGGTAAATTCAATTGATTGGACATGATTTGGAAAGGCACACACCTGTCTATATAAGGTCCCACAGTTCACAATGCATTTCATAGCAAAAACCAAGCCATGATGTCGAAGGAATTGTCCGCAGATCTCCGAGACAGGATTGTGTCGAGGCACAGATCTGGGGAACGGTACCAAAACAATTCTGCAGCATTGTGAAGGTCCCCAAGAACAAAGTGGCCTCCATCATTCTTAAATGGAAGAAGTTTGGAACCACAAAGACTCTTCCTAGAGCTGGCCGACCGGCCAAACTAAGCAATTGTGGGAGAATGGCCTTTGTCAGGGAGGTGACCACGAACCCGATGGTCACTCTGACAGCTCTAGTTCCTCTGTGGAGATGGGAGAACCTTCCAGAAGGACAACATTCTCTGCAGCACTCCACCAATTAGGACTTTATGGTAGAGTGGACAGATGGAAGCCACTCCTCAGTAAAAGGCACATGATAGCCTGCTTGGAGACTCTCAGACCATGAGAAACAAGATTCTCTGGTCTGATGAAACCAAGATGGAACTCTTTGGCCCTGAATGCCAAGCATCACATCTGGAGGAAACCTGGCACCATCCTCAGGATAAAGCATGGTGGTGGCAGCATCATGCTGTGTGGAGGTTTTTCAGCGGCAGTGACTGGGAGATTAGTCAGATTGAGGAAAAGATGAACGAAGCAAAGTACAGAGAGATCCTTGATGAAAACCTGCTCCAAAGCACTCAGGGCCTCAGACTGGGGCAAAGCCAACAGGACAACGACCCTACGCACACAGCCAAGACAACTCAGGAGTGGCTTTGGGACAAGTTTCTGTATGTCCTTGAGTGGCCCAGCCAGGGCCCGGACATGAACATGATCGAACAGCTCTGGAGAGACCTGAAAGTAGCTGTGCAGTAACGCTCCCCATCCAACCTGACATAGCTTGAGAGGATCTGCAGAGAAGAATGGGAGAAACTCCCCAAATACAGGTGTGCCGAACTTGTAGCATCATACCCAAGAATATTCGCTGCCAAAGGTGCTTCAACAAAGTACTAAAGTGTCTGAATACTTATGTAAATGTGATATTTCAGTTTCTAAAAAATATGTTTTTGCTTCTTCATTATGGA
This sequence comes from Salvelinus fontinalis, assembly GCF_029448725.1. Lineage (NCBI taxonomy): Eukaryota > Metazoa > Chordata > Actinopteri > Salmoniformes > Salmonidae > Salvelinus > Salvelinus fontinalis. Next base: position 11,170,784 of record NC_074669.1, read on the forward strand.
CTACTGCGTGTAGATTGATTAGGGAAAAATATGATTTATTCAATTTTAGAATAAAGCTGTAATGTAACAAAATGTTGAAAAAAAGTCAAGAGGTCTGAATACCTTCCGAAGGCACTGTATATAGTGAATCTACATAAAACACAGGAAATATCATTTTTGACCTCACTGGGCCTTTAACAATGGATATTGTACATTTTGTTTATTCCAAATTTGGACTCCAATGGTATTCGGTATCTTTCAAATCAAACCCCTGTTGCAGACAATCCCCTGTGACTTAGACGTAATGCTCCTGTTAGCCCCTTACCCTAGCAGTCATCCACCTGCCATGCAGCACTTCCCTCATCCACCCACCCCCTGTTTATTTAATTCATTAGGAAACACAAAAGTGCCTCGCGTTGACTGATCCCTGGTCTGATGGCACGGCGGATCGATGAAGCTCCCGGGTTAGGGCAGAATGGTAATGTTTGGACCAACAAGCTGATGGATGCACACTTGAGAATGGGTGCCGGGGAGGGGAGAGATCGATGGAAACTTTGCTGAGCATAGATAAGAGGCTGGCTCATCACCACGCAGGGCTCTGTCTTTGATCGCTCGCCTCTCCCCTTCACATGATGAGGGTTTCAACTCTTTGTTTACGTGTTAAGAGGCTCCACTATGCTGGAGCTCTCCCTACTTTTTCCTCATCCCCAGTACTTGTTTACTGCCCAACCTCCATGATCCATCTGGTAGTCCACTCTCATTCACCTCCCTGCAGGAATACAGCAGCAGTATAAACCACACTTTCAGAAATGTATTTGATTTGCACAGCAGCATGCCCCTGGATGGAGCCAGTTGACACTTGATTTAGAAACACATTGTCCCGTGGCTTCTGAAAGAGCAGTGTGGAATCTGAAATGAATGAATTCCCACCTTACATTCAACAAAAATGAAGTAAAATCACTAAATAATTAGTTGCCTCAATACCAAACAAATATTACCCTAAAATTCACCATACTTTAGAAGACAAGTCACTGTTATTTTATCGGTCAATAATATGACAAAATAGTGCATAATGAAAAAAAGTTTCAGCATTCATTAAAACCTTCTCTCACCTTTTAACTACTTTTCATCTGCGGAAACACCTCGGGGGGTTGATTGACAATGTGTTAATTAGCCAATCAGGGAGTGAGGGGACTCGACACCTGTGTGGTCAGTCCAACCGCAATTACCTTCTGCCTGCCTCCCCTGCTCCCTATTAGAGCCAAGCTGTTAGCGATAGAGAGCCTAATGGCCCAGTAATAAGACAAGCGCTCCGAGTCTATCTTAATGAAAATCACTGGACCTCCCTCAGTCTGTCTCTCCTTGTGGCGTTTGCATGCAGAGGTGGCTGCTCTTCCTGATGGTACTGGAGGAGAGCGAAATGTTGGCAGACTATCGCTACTTGTTCCAGTAGATTTCAAAAGTTTCATTTTCTTGTTTCCTGTCCTTCACTGATCGGACAAGGTTTGTTAGGTGAGAGCAGTGATATCTATCCATTCTTCTACCAGTATTCTCCAAAGAAAGGATGGGAGGGGGCAAAGTTAGTGGAAGATATTGGGGCACAGCCAGAAATACATTCTTCCTCATCATCATTAATCCTTCCCCTTCTCAAAAGAGATCATTAGTGAATATGATTGGAAAAATCCAAAGAATGGAAACCCTGTCAGGACAAGAAAGATGCATTTCTTAATTATTTCTACAGTTCTGGCCTCAGCACTGAACTAGTATGAGAGTAATCTTGACTGTATGAGTCAATGACAAAATGACTTGAATGACTTAGCAGTGGTAGGGGTAATATGTCACCACAACCTCCACCCACCTGCACCTTCTCAAACACACAGCCTAGAATGTTTTGACAGTATGTGTCCCGCTCTTCACACACCCTCCCCCATTCCCGCTCTCCCTTCCCAAAAGCAAGACGATAAGGAGTCATTCCGAAGCTGTTGTACCTGATTTGCTGAGGAGGGATTGAAATGACACTGACAAATCCTCCATGTCCCCTCGTGACAGTTGTGACATTCTCAATCCTATTTATTTACTGTCGACCGGAGGAAATGTCACATTGGACAGTGAATATTTCTACTAGTCTGATACCAGGGCACAACCAGTTCATGTTCTTTATCCCTCACAACTTGACTTTTCACATCTTTATCAATGCAGGACTGTCCATGCATTTGTTTCACAACATCATGTTTGTGGTTTGTGGTTTCTCTAAACAGTCTACATAATCTATTGCAAAATAATAATAAAATAATAATAATAAACAGAATTTGCACCTAAAAGGACCATTCAGCTCCAATTACAAGACATGTAGATTGTTGACGATGACCCGACCCATGCCCAGTGAGCAAAACATCTTTTAAGCGTCTTTTCAACATCTTTTCACTGTCTTTTTTTACCAAAAAAATACATATTTTCAATGTATTTTCAACATATTTTGCTCTCAGAGGCAGTTCCTTTACAAAGGTCAAGGTTCACAAGGTGTCAAGAAGCAACAACTTCCATGAACGCGATGGCGGCCTTACTTTAGCATTTCTATTACAGTTTTTGTTCAATTGCTAACATGCATTGGTCAAAACTGAAGTGACATTGTAAAAACTCTTCACACAGTCAGTGAAACAGAAGTGTATGCGGACCAAACTGTGAATAATTTTTCATTGCTTTCACACACAAAATGCATTCAATGACCACATTCTCTGAAATCCATGATTTTATTTTCTCATTCATACTCCACCACCTGCAAAACTATATATTTGCAGCACGTTTTCAAATGCTAACACACTGTTTCCAAAACTATTAAAAACACATTTGAAACAGAATGATGGCAAATGTCGAGCATTTCTGCAGTAACCAGATTGCAACATATAGAAAATCTCAGCAGAATATTATTAATACCAAACACAGCTGATTGAAATTTCAGCTGAAATCCTACCCAAGTGTCCTGTTTTCAGTCTTGTTAAAACAGCCAAAAGAGGACGGCTTCGGAATGATTTAGTTTGGAAACATGGATCAAGGAAGACAGGTTGGTGGGGAAAGAAGAGTGGCAGGGAGAGGGAGAATGCATGGAGGACAACGGAGAGGAAGACAGGTTGGTGGGAAAGAAGAGTGGCAGGGAGAGGGAGAATGCGTGGAGGACAACGGAGATGAAGACAGGTTGGTGGGGAAAGAAGAGTGGCAGGTAGAGGGAGAATGCATGGAGGACAACGGAGAGGAAGACAGGTTGGTGGGGAAAGAAGAGTGGCAGGGAGAGGGAGAATGCGTGGAGGACAACGGAGAGGAAGACAGGTTGGTGGGAAAGAAGAGTGGCAGGGAGAGGGAGAATGCGTGGAGGACAACGGAGAGGAAGACAGGTTGGTGTGGAAAGAAGAGTGGCAGGGAGAGGGAGAATGCGTGGAGGACAACGGAGAGGAAGACAGGTTGGTGGGAAAGAAGAGTGGCAGGGAGGGAGAATGCGTGGAGGACAACGGAGAGGAAGACAGCTTTTTGGGGAGAGAAGAGTGGCAGGGAGAGGGAGAATGCGTGGAGGAGAATGGAGAGGAAGACAGGTTGGTGGGAAAGAAGAGTGGCAGGGAGAGGGAGAATGCGTGGAGGACAACGGAGAGGAAGACAGGTTGGTGGGAAAGAAGAGTGGCAGGGAGAGGGAGAATGCATGGAGGAAAACGGAGAGGAAGACAGGTTGGTGGGAAAGAAGAGTGGCAGGGAGAGGGAGAATGCATGGAGGACAATGGAGAGGAAGACAGGTTGGTGGGAAAGAAGAGTGGCAGGGAGATGGAGAATGCATGGAGGACAACGGAGAGGAAGACAGGTTGGTGGGGAGAGAAGAGTGGCAGGGAGAGGGAGAATGCATGGAGGACAACGGAGAGGGAGACAGGTTGGTGGGAAAGAAGAGTGGCAAGGAGAGGGAGAATGCATGGAGGACAACGGAGAGGAAGTCAGGTTGGTGGGGAGAGAAGAGTGGCAGGGAGAGGGAGAATGCATGGAGGACAACGGAGAGGAAGACAGGTTGGTGGGAAAGAAGAGTGGCAGGGAGGGAGAATGCGTGGAGGACAACGGAGAGGAAGACAGGTTGGTGGGGAGAGAAGAGTGGCAGGGAGAGGGAGAATGCGCGGAGGACAACGGAGAGGAAGACAGGTTGGTGGGGAGAGAAGAGTGGCAGGGAGAGGGAGAATGCATGGAGGACAACGGAGAGGAAGACAGGTTGGTGGGAAAGAAGAGTGGCAGGGAGAGGGAGAATGCGTGGAGGAGAATGGAGAGGAAGACCAAGAGCGGTGGTCTCTGATGAGATAAGGGCCACAATTATTGACCATGTTGTAAACCACGGTCTCTCTTTGAGAGAGGCTGGTTTAAGGGTGCATCCGAATTTGCAGCGTACAACAGTTGCATCAATAGTACAAATGTTCCGACAAAACAACAGGTGAGATGTGCATCCTTGATAAATGATAATTGAACTACATATTACAGTACAATACACTATGTTCACATTTTTACATGTACTGACATTTTGAAATATATTGATTGTTTTGTGTTTTTCAGTAGGATCCAAAGGTTGCCCCCCACAGGAGGGAGAGGCAGAATATTATCAGATGCACAGGAAATTGCTATTGTTGACATGGTAATTGGCAACAATGCAATTAAACTGCGGGAAATTCGGGACAGAGTGCTGGCAGACAATATCCCTTTTGGGAATGTGAATACGGTCAGCACAACGACAACAAGAGTCCTAGAGAAACATAAAATAAGGATGAAGCAGTTGTACCCTTTGAGAGAAACGGTGAACGTGTAAAAGAAGTCCCGTATCAATTTGTCCAGGTAAGATGTCTGTTCAATAACCAAACAGGGTACATACACAGCTATACATAATGTAAAGTACTGTAAAACTGTGGATTTACTGTATTTTAGAGAGTAAAGGAGATGGAAGCCATGCAAACTGCACATACAGTACATTCATCTTAGTGGATGAAGCTGGATTCAACCTGGCAAAAACACGCCGCAGGGGAAGAAATGTGATTGGACAGAGAGCAACCGTGGATGTCCCAGGCCAGAGAGGAGCTAACATCACAATGTGTGCAGCACTGTCCAATTATGGTTTGCTGTTACACAAACCACTCATTGGCCCCTACAATACAGAGAGGCTCACTTATTTTCAGGATGACCTGCATAATCGACTTGTGCCAGCGGAGGAGAGATTGGCAAGAAACTCCCCTACCTTCGTTGTTGTGTGGGATAATGTTGCATTCCACCACTCTGCTGCAGTCACAGACTGGTTTGCTGCACATCCCAGGATGTCAGTACTATTCCTGCCTCCATACTCCTCCTTCCTAAACCCCATAGAGGAGTTTTTCTCTGCATGGAGGTGGAAGGTTTATGACTACCATCCACATGACCAGATGTCCTTACTGGATGCCATGAATGCGGGGGGTGGAGACTTCTCCTGAAGACTGCCAGGGTTGGATTAGACATTCCAGAAAATACTTTTCAAGATGCATCGCCAGAGAAGACATTGGATGTGATGTTGATGAGAACTTGTTGCCAAATGCAGGAGAGGGAGAACTAGAACCCTCACAGTACTGTACAGTATGAGTGATTATACTATACATGTTGATGAGAACTAGAACCCTCACAGTACTGTACAGTATGAGTGATTATACTATAGGTGTTGATGAGATCTAGAACCCTCACAGTACTGTACAGTATGAGTGATTATACTATACATGTTGATGAGAACTAGAACCCTCACAGTACTGTACAGTATGAGTGATTATACTATACATGTTGATGAGAACTAGAACCCTCACAGTACTGTACAGTATGAGTGATTATACTATACATGTTGATGAGAACTAGAACCCTCACAGTACTGTACAGTATGAGTGTTATACTATACATGTTGATGAGAACTAGAACCCTCACAGTACTGTACAGTATGAGTGATTATACTACACATGTTGTTGATGTTTTTTATTATTGCAGACCTGGAATTTGTTTTTTTTGTTCAAAATGTTTATTTTTCACAAGTAAATGACTATATGCAAAGATATAGAAAAGAATAAAGGCTATTGAAGCAAATTGCTGCATTTCTGATTCATTCTTGTTACATATACAGTTGAAGTCGGAAGTTTACATAGACCTTAGCCAAATACATTTAAACTCAGTTTTTCCCAATTCCTGACATTTAATCCCAGTAAAAATCCCCTGTTTTAGGTCAGTTAGGATTATCACTTTATTTTAAGAATGTGAAATTTCATAATAATAGTAGAGAGAATGATTTATTTCAGCTTTTATTTCTTCCATCACATTCCCAGTGGGTCAGAAGTATACATACACTCAATTAGTATTTGGTAGCATTGCCTTTAAATTGTTTAACTTGGGTCAAACGTTTTGGGTAGCCTTCCACAAGCTTCCCACAATAAGTTGGGTGAATTTTGTCCCATTCCTCCAGACAGAGCTGGTGTAACTGAGTCAGGTTTGTAGGCCTCCTTGCTCGCACACACTTCTTCAGTTCTGCCCACACAATTTCTAGAGGATTGAGGTCAGGGCTTTGTGATGGCCACTCCAATACCTTGACTTTGTTGTCCTTAAGCCATTTTGCCACAGCTTTGGAAGTGTGCTTGGGGTCATTGTCCACTTGGAAGACCCATTTGCAACCAAGCTTTAACTTCCTGAATGATGTCTTGAAATGTTGCTTCAATATATTCACATAAGTTTCCTCCCTCATGATGGCATCTATTTTGTGAGGTGTACCAGTCCCTCCTGCAGCAAAGCACCCCCACAACATGATGCTGAGGCTTTCAAGCCTCTCCCTTTTTCCTCCAAACATAACGATGGTCATTATGGCCAAACAGTTCTATTTCTGTTTCATCAAACCAGAGGACATTTCTCCAAAAAGTACTATCTTTGTCCCCATGTGCAGTTGCAAACCGTAGTCTGGCTTTTTAATGGCGGTTTTGGAGCATTGGCTTCTTCCTTGCTGAGCGGCTTTTCAGGTTATGCCGATATAGGACTCGTTTTACTGTGGATATAGATACTTCTGTACCTGTTTCCTCCAGCATCTTCACAAGGTCCTTTGCTGTTGTTCTTGGATTGATTTACACATTTCACACCAAATTACGTTCATCTCTAGGAGACAGAACGCGTCTCTTTCCTGAGCGGTATGACGGCTGCGTGGTGCCATGGTGTTTATACTTGCGTACTATTGTTTGTACAGATGAACGTGGTACCTTCTGGAATTTGGAAATTACTCCAAAAGATGAACCAGACTTGTGGAGGTCTACAATTTTCTTCTGAGGTCTTGGTTGATTTTCCCATGATGTCAAGCAAAGAGGCACTCAGTTTGAAGGTAGGCCTTGAAATACATCCACAGGTACACCTCCAATTGACTCAAATTATGTCAATTAGCTTATCAGAAGCTTCTAAAGCCATGACATAATTTTCTGGAATTTTCCAAGCTGTTTAAAGGCACAGTCAACTTAGTGTATGTAAACTTCTGACCCACTGTAATTGTGATACAGTGAATTATAAGTGAAATAATCTTTCTGTAAACAATTGTTGGAAAAATTACTTTTGTCATACACAAAGTAGATGTCCTAACCGACTTGCCAAAACTATAGTTTGTTAACAAGAAATTTGTGGAGTGGTTGAAAAACGAGTTTTAATGACTCCAACCTAAGTGTATGTAAACTTCCGACTTCAACTGTACTTTAGTACAGTCAATGAAGTGAAACGCAGTTATTCTTATTCTATAATGAAATTCTGATTTATGTGAAAAATCATTCAAAAGTTAATTTATGTAAGGCTTCCTGTTAGTTTGTTTTAGGTCAGTGTGTTATGAGTGACTATGTATGCTTTCTGCGTGAGAACTGTTGCCAGTGTTATGATCGAACAAGCTTATTTTGAGACATGTATGAAGTGTTTTGGTGGTTTGAGTGAGTTTTGGAGGTGAGATCAACTGTTTTGCCAAGATGCATGTTGGTAATGCAGACTGTTTGAAGAGTTTTGAAAAAGTCACTTCAGTATTGACCGATGCTTGTTAGCAATTGATTTTTTTTAAATTCCGGTTGTCATGGAACCACAGTACACAATGTTGCCAGGGGATAATGGAGAGCATATATACTGTAGGTAGGGTGTGGATGGAGGAATACCTTATACATAGGTCCCAAATACCCATGAGTCAGTGTGTGTGTGTGTGTGTGTGTGTGTGTGTGTGTGTGTGTGTGTGTGTGTGTGTGTGTGTGTGTGTGTGTGTGTGTGTGTGTGTGTGTGTGTGTGTGTGTGTGTGTGTGTGTGTGTGTGTGTGTGTCAGTTTTCTAATACAACAAGATCCCATGGAGACTTAGCAGTTTTATTATGCTGATCATATTAGAGAAGAATAAAACAATGTGAACAATGTAATTTTAATCATGTCTGCAGTGGTTATTGGATCAATACCTTTATGTAGCAGCATTGATCCTTTCATAAACAAAACATATTCAATTAAACTCTTGGGCTTTATGTTTCATCTCAGAAGAGATACAAATCATATAATGGACTGAATAATGTGATTTCATGACTCTGTTAAAAGAACACAAACCTGTGTATAAATTTGCCTTGGGCAAAAGATTATGGAGTTCAGGTTATGTTCGATACATCAGTGGTATACTGCGAAGCAAGCTAGATGTACTCAGACTTTTCTAAAGCTAGCTAGCCTCAGTTAGCTTCACAATCCAGCTCAGGCTTCATCCGTACAACAACAGTGGATATTGCCCATCCGCCCGTAGCTGACTAGCAGGTTTGTAACTGATCGTGCATGTTGCATGTGGCTAGTCAAACACCAAACTCTTCATTGAATGCTGAAACATCAATCCATGGGCGAATCAGTGGCACGTTTTCATTTGTGCCAAAATTAAAATGAAAGAAAAGGTATCTAGCAAATTCAGCAGGCTGTGGTGTGAAATAGGCTTTTAGAAGTGCTGTCTTTAGTTGATGACTTATCGTAATGCCATCTTTGGTGTGCTTATCAATGCACAAGCATTCCTTTCGCTCATTATTCTATCTGTGGAACTGCTTGTTGTGTTGTAGCCATAGACAAATAATCCATAGTACGGTTTGGGAACCTCAAACCCTGGGAATTTGACTGTTTAAACTCATGGGTACAATAGCAATTGCTGCCAGTCCTGACTTGAATGGGAACTGCCATCTATGGATTATATATATATGGTTGTTTGCAACTGTCAGTTTGCCTTTCACAAGTGTCAAAATATATTTGATGAATAAAATATTGAATTAGTTGTCTTCCTCAAATGAATCTTTGCGAGAGGGAGGGAATCTGATTTCATTGGTCATCAATGGAGTTAGCGCTGAGTTAGCCTGCCCCCAGAGCAGCATAGTTCTGAATGATTCCTTGCCATAGACATTTACCTGGCTAAAAGGTGACCAAAGTTACCTTGCCAACTCCTCAAACCAGGTATGTACTATACACCTTTGCTTGAGTTTTTAAAAACTTTAATATTAGCAGGCAAATAGTCCCCCACATGAAAATAATTGTAATGTAGGGATATGTGTTTTTATGACAATTTGCATCTGCTAATGGTCTTTAATATATTAACATATCGTATAATCTTCAGAGGATGGATATTTACATTACTGATATCAAACAAAGAGACTTGTATTGTAGTAACGGAATAGCATGCCAATGAACATATGTTTTCAAACGTTGACAGCATGTTTTTGTTCTCAGATTACTGATCCAGTAGATGATTTTTGTCTATTGTGTCGTGAACAGCAGGCTCCATTGTCCTGAGGAGTTTGATTGTATCCACCCCCTAGTCTTGTTAAACCAGGATGTTTTTTCGTGGCCCTTTTTTTCAGTGAGCCATCATGTCCTATCCAAACCCCTGGGGGATTGGTTGTATCCTGTCCACCCACTTCCCCTCACATAGACAGCCTGCACAGATGGGCAGCACTCTTTTATTCATAAGGGAACACAAAGTTGATATTTTCTCAAGGGTGGTCTTGGTGACCAGGAGAGTCAAGTGTCAAGGGAAGTGGATGTGGATGCAGCCTGACAATCTCTTATAGTCTTTTAGGCTATTTTTTTGTCTTAAATGTTTACGTTTCCTAATTTCCTTTCCTTCCTGACCCCCAAAACTCAGGACTTGGTTAAATGATTACTGTGGACACCTATCCAGATCTTTAGTTGATCTGTGGTCCAGCAGTAAAGGAAACAATTAAAGGTTCTAAACTCTGCTATAGTTAGTTGTATTTATGACTTTTATAATTAGCGTATCAATGGTATTTACTTGGTCATGCTTCTCTACTCTTTTGACCTCCTACATTTGTCATCATTGCCATGTTGGTACATTTGCATTTCCATTCAACTGGATGTGCTCAGACCCCTGCAACAGGTTCCATTACATCTCCAGTCACTCAACAATAACTTCTGTAACCTTCCTTTCACACTGAAGAAACTAATATCCACAGTTTCCAGCGCCTGTTATTACACTTGTCTGCAATGAGGACCAAGGTCGAGCAACCCTCATGGTCTTTCCCTGACCATTTTCTCTGTTGTATTTATTAGTTGTTTTCTGGTCGCCGTCCAACCGTATCTCCACTTCCTGGTGCAACTCAGGCCCAGGTGTCCGCAGAATATTGACGGACAGGTTCCATTACTTTATCTGTGAGGGAACTCAGCCGGTGAGGAGCATGGAGGAGTAGGTCTTGTTGAGGGAATCATCAATCTCACTTCGGTTGTTAACGGTAACGTGTGACAGAGACAGCTGGCATTTCCCTGACACGTAGCACTCGCTTCTGATAATCCCTCATCTTCGCTGAGCTGCAAGAGAGAAAATGAACCATTTCCACAGAGACAACATTGATAAGGCTATTCGTCCGCTACGCTCTGAGTTGTGTGTTTGTACTACTATAACATAATTAAAGATGGAGTGTTGATCTGCGCTGTATGTGTTCTAATATATGAACCAATTAGACGCTCAGCCATTTAGGCAGCGTTTACACAGGCAGAGCAATTCGGATCTATTTTCCACTAATTGGTCTTTTGACCAATCACATCAGATCTTGGCACATCATATCTTTTTCAGAACTGATCTGATTGGCCAATTAGTGAGAAGAAAATATCAAAATTGGGCTGCCTGTCTAAATGCAGCCTTACAGGGCCATAAATTGCAGTTCTTTCAATAGGTACCTTTGCTTGGTTTGGTTGTCTAAAACAATGAGTATGCATCTGTGGTTCAAGTACAAAATGCATAGTATAATATCGCAATATCAAAAAAATGAAAATTATAATTAAATGCTTCAGTGTGTGTAGACAAAAATAAATAGAGCATGATATTGTCCTAAAAGTTTTTGCTTTGCTTGAAGGAAAATATCTCAGACGCTATTGGAACTCAACAGATTGAAAACCTCAAGGGGAGTAACGATGTGGTGTTGTTAGATGACTATGCTGATGAACTGATTACTGTTGTCATCATTCTGCTCCTGGCAAAACCATGTTTCTTTTGACAAATGAATCAACATGTTGTTAATTAGTGGTCAATATCAAGGGGTGACATCTGCATAGTTATTCTGAGTCATCAATGCCTCATCAGTATTGTTGGTAATAAGGAGAGAGTGAATCTGGGCTCCCGAGTGGCGCAGTGGTCTAAGACACTGCATCTCAGTGCTTGAGGTGTCATTACAGACACCCTGGTTCAAAGCCAGACTGTATCATAAACGCACATGGTTGGGAGTCCCATAGGGCAGTGCATAATTGACCCAGTGTTGTCTGGGTTTGGCCAGTGTAGGCTGTCATTGTAAATAGGAATTTGTTCTTGACTGACATGCCTAGTTAAATAAACATTGTTTTGTTGATGAGAAGGCAGTATAGAAGTGACAGAAGGAGCAATAGTCAAGAAACTGTCAGAGATTGACTAAAACAGAAAGAGGGATGGTAGGCAGAGCGCATGTGATACATTTCTTCTCTATAACCTCCCTGTCCGGACGTGTTTGGCGTGACACCTTTGACCTTGTGCATTTTCAGACAGTCTCTCTACTAATGGCTAACACCTGTAAAACATGTTGCTGCTTGTTCTCCCTGTATCTCCCACTGCACATTTTAACCGGGCACAATGTTTTAATGTGGTCACTTTTTGTAAGATCAGAGGATGCTTGACTTGGAGTCAAGAAATGGGTTTTGTACAAATTTGAACAAGCAACCTTCCAGAAGATAAATAAAGGAGATATTTTTGTGGAGAGCCACATATGCTGAAATCCTATTCTATTGTTCTGCTGAATTAAAGCCAAATCACCTCTGTAAACCAAATTGCTTCTTGTAAATACTTGCCATAAAAGTAGTAGGCCTAGAACTAGGATTTCCTTGCGACCGGAAATGTATTTCCTGCTTTGTAAAAATGTAATTTGGCTTTACTGTGCAGCAGAATCAATATCCAGAGATTATAGTTTGGAAAACAAATGCCTTTTTAAGAGAAGGTATCATTTCACCAAACTTATATTATTTTGGAACCATTACACTTTGGATGCTTTTTCAGTGAGCCTTGACAACCTAAACGTAGGAATTTGCACATTTCTATGCCTAACGCTAAGCCTTCTGCAGGTTTTCAGTTGGTAGCAATGTGAGAACCAACCAACCCTTGTGACAACCAGCACCTGTAGCTTCTATCTGTAAAAACTACACACATCTGTCATTCACAGTCAATGTAGATTTTTTGAGAGTTGCTCTCCATTCAAATACCTACAGATCATCACAATTGTAGACAATCTGGGCCAAAGAAAAGGTCTAAACAATACCAAACCTCCCATCCCACCCTTTGTTTTATTCTCCACTGTCGTAAGCAACAGACTAACTACTTTCCCCACCATCCTGGGCCCCCCCCCCCCCCCCCCCCGCCCCAGTCTCCCCTACCTCCCTCTCATCTCCTGCCTGTAATAGAATTTGATCCACGGGGAGCGAGCAGAGGCTGATGGTCCATACTGATGTCAGACCGACCCTCTCCGCCAGATTGCTGTCTCGTATCACTCTTTGGGGTTTGATGAACTGTATCCCTCTCAATCTAACCTCTCCTCCCTCCGCTAAATCACTAGGATTCCAGGCTTCGCAGAAAGGTGAGAGGAGTGCAGGCGGGCCACCGCACACAGAGAAGTGGGGTTACAAAAGCATTTATTCATTGGCGCTGTGCTTATGTCTGAGCTGTGACTGAGACAGAGAGAATGTCTGAGGACATTACTGTGAAAAATAACTGCCAAGCAATTAAATGTTGAGTGCACACTAAACTAAATGAGACAGGATTTTATTTGAAAGAGTTTGAGTTGTTATTAGTAAAAGTAATTCAACAAAGACGTATTATTGGTAAATTCAAAAATATAAATGCTCCAGATCGGAGGGAGTCCTTTAAACAAACCTATTTTCAAAATATATTGCATTGTGACATGGCACTCTGGATGTCACATTGTATATGGCTTGATATATATGATGACGGGGAGAATTATATCAACAAAATGGTGGGGCATTATTTATTCCTCATTTCTTCGTGCAGAGATTAATGTTTGACAGGTCAATAAAATAGATAATAAAAGGAGGGGGAGGGATAGAGGGATGGAAAGGAGGATTGAGAGAGTGAGAGAGAAAGAGTTGCACAAATAATCAGCAAAGGTCAGGTCGAAGCTGGCGGAGTGCTTCTCCCTGACAGGGCCTTTTAAATGATGAAAGAAATGAAAAATTGAAAATGAGCAATTTGATTATCCTCTCGTCAGGGGCCTCTGTGATGCACGGAGGACACTGTGCTTTTTGCATTGCACTCCACTTTATTCCATTATGAATAAATAGACTGAATGCTGCCAGCCAAACAGGGCAGATCACTGATGGAATAAATATGACAGGGAGACCTGGTGATTAGTTTCAAGATGGACAATGTCTTTTAAAGGACTGCAGGTTGACCTCCAGTACGTTTGAGGTTTCTGTAATCGTTGACACCTCTGGGTGTGTAATAACTAGAGTGTCTCTACATGTCTCTTTTTGTGAAGCAGGGTATATCAGTGGAAAAGTAAGTGTTCCAAATGAGTGCAGGGCTTATGGGACAAAACGGATGACGTTTATTTACCACAGAGAAGGCGTCTTGGAAAGTGTCAAGGGTTTGTTGGCAGCAAAATGGAGATCTCAAACCGCCAAACACCCTGGGAGCCGTCGCCACGACAATGACAAACAAGCTGATTTAAATAAAAGCTTGCTAACTGTCCAAAGCGCTGAAGGCTACCCAAGATCCATTCCCTGAAATCCCTCAATCTGACAAGCCTGAGAGGGTGCTTGGAACAAATGACCGCTTCATCAAGACTTGTCCTTTTGCACTCTTGAGTAATCCAAGTACATGACTCTGAAATAATCCACTGTTGAAATATAATGGCGCCATGTTGAAATATATAAAGCCTGCACAATTATTCTTCTCAAAAATCCACCTGTTAATAATTGATAGTGATCATTAGCTAGTGAGATAATAGCGTGATATTTAAAGCAATCTCCGTACTCAGACAGACATAGGTCAAATATCCCGAGGCGTTGTCGAAGATTACAAACGACTCAGCCATCTTTTTATAAAACTACCCAGTCGTTTATCTGAGCCCAAACTTAATTTAAATCGGATAAATCGTAGATGTGATATGGAGATTATTCCCTGTGATTGAGAGCGTACGATTGGAATGGAAATGAGAGAGGGAGATTGATGCTCGCCGCTCTGTCCATCAAAATGGCCAGTTACCGTGGTGATTAATAATTTACAACCTGAGAGATGATGGAGGCTTCTCATTAAAGAGACCTCCTGTGTCACTGAGGTGTTTCCTAATTGGGGATTCAACGGCATAGCCACTTGTCACTCTATAAGGGATATATGATGCCTGTCTGACAGGTGGTTGATGACGTTAAATCCCTCTCTATTTGTGACTCACTTTAAAAAATGATGAGCTAAAAACAACCCAATTCGGGTTATTTGGTAAACCAGCACTGGTTAAATAGTGGTCAGGACACAAGCTACGTTATTTTAACTAAGCCGGTTGGGCTGCATGAATAACCCAACATGTTGGGTTCATTGGGATTACCCAAACATGGGTTAATTTAACCATCAGTTTATTTTTTTTAACAATCAGTTGGGTTGACCCAGCAGCTGGGTCTTTTTAATGTAATCCATGGGTTATTTTCAGGAGACATGTCCTATTATGGGTGTGGCTTTCATATAGTTATTTTTGGCCACCCATGAGAGTAAATGTCATTCCTGTTCATTATATTAAGTTTGTACACTGCAAATTTAAATGTTCCTTGAATATTTTGCACATGACATATTCTTCTATAAAATTCTGAACATTATTATTTACATATTCCAACACTGAAATAACATTTTGGGATATGCATTATTTACATATCCAAACATAGGCTCTTGAGGGCCACACACACTTGTGTAAACCTCATGAATGCAACAAAAGTGTCAGTGTCTAATCATAACATGTGATAACAATACAACAGAACAGATATGAACAGAAATTACATTTAATCTTCAGGCTGGCCAAAAATAACTAGCTGGAAGCCACACCCCTACTGAGCCATGCTTCCAGTCTTCTGATCTGACTCACTGGGTCATATCTCAATAACCCTCCATCAATAATCCTTTACCCAGCAACAATGACCCAGAAATGTTTAAAGAAAACAACCCAACTAATTGACCCAATGCCTGCAAACCAGCAGTTCAGTCATCCAAACATCCCAGCATTTTTAGAGTGTGGTATTCAAGTGAGGGTTCAGATCCTGCAATGTAGTTTACAGTTAATAATGTGCAGTAGTGAAGTACTCCAGTGTAGTTACAGTCAAACTCCTGTGCAAATCAAAGTTGTGCAACTCCGCACCTTCAAATCTCATTGATAACTACTGACATCCCTACGGCATATCATGGTCCCCTGATCAATACACTGTAAAACATTTACTTTAAAATGTACAGTAACTTACTGGCAGCAATTTGCCAGTAAGTTACTGTAACTTTTTTTACAGTACAGCTACTGCAATCAATTCTATGGTACTACTTTTTACGGTACCAAAAATGTTACTGTAATCTAATTTAGTATATGACTGGAATTACCCATGCATATTACACATTTTTACATTTACATGTAGGTAATTTAGCGGGAGCTCTTGTCCTTAGCAACTTACAGTCAGTGCATTCAACCAAGGTTTATAAAAAACATCACAACATCCTAGTTAGTAAAATGTTTCTGTAACCCTTACTGAAAATGTTGATGTAGTTAAAAATACATTGGCCTTCAAAATAATTTTCATGACTACAAGATATCTTATGACATATTTTTATTTCTTTATTTTGTTTCACCTTTATTTAACCAGGTAGGCTAGTTGAGAACAATAACAATATCTCTTACTATCTCTGGATAGTGCCAATACAATACTGGGATAGTCATGACAACTTGATGCCAGAGCAATGAAACACAGTACAATACAGTAAAAGTGACTATTAAACTGTATTTTTTTTTTATTTCTACAGTATTTTACTGTAATTACAAGGGATTAGAGCAAGCAGGTTGGCTGTAGGCCTTTGCATATTACAGCATATTAGTGAATTCTAGGTGGTTCATATCACTTGCATTTCTAGAGGCCTAAGCAAAGGCAACCAAACTGGCCTTGATTACAAGGCAAAACAGATCAGATATACGTGGATAAATATTCAACCATTAAAAGGTTTAAGACCCGCTACAACACTGATCTGTTCCATATATACATTTAATTGTTATGGAACTTCTACCACAGATCACTTAAATTGGTATAGGACTCTCAGTAACGGCACACCTTAAAATACACTACATGACCAAAAGTATGCGGACACCTGCTCGTCGAACATCTCATTCCAAAATCAGGGCATTAATATGGAGTTGGTCTCACTTTTGCTGCTATAACAGCCTCCACTCTTCTGGGAAGGCTTTCCACTAGATGTTGGAACATTGCTGCGGGGACTTGCTTCCAATCAGCCACAAGAGCATTAGTGAGGTCGGGCACTGATGTTGGACGATTACGCCTGGCTCGCAGTCGGCATTCCAATTCATTCCAAAGGTGTTCGATGGGGTTGAGGTCAGGGCTCTGTGCAGGCTAGTCCAGTTCTACCACACCAATCTCGACAAGCCATTTCTGTATGGATCTCGCTTTGTACACGGGGCATTGTCATGCTGAAACAGGAAAGGGCCTTCCCCAAACAGTTGCCACAAAGTTGGAAGCACAGAATCGTCTAGAATGTCATCGTATTCTGTAGTGTATTTCCCTTCACTGGAACTAAGGGGCCTAGCCCGAACCATGAAAAACAGCCCCAGACCATTATTCCTCCTCCACCAAACTTTACAGTTGGCACTATGCGTTCGGGCACGTATCTTTCTCCTGGCATCCGCCAAACCCAGATTCGTCCATCGGACTGCCAGATGGTGAAGTGTGATTCATCACTCCAGAGAACGCGTTTCCACTGCTCCAGAGTCCAATGGCGTTGACCTTTACACCACACCAGCCGACGCTTAGCGTTGCGCATGGTGATCTTATGCTTGTGTGCTCCCTACGAACAGTTACTGTGCTGACGTTGCTTCCAGAGACAGTTTGGAAGTTGGTTGTGAGTGTTGCAATAAAGGACAGACGAAGCGCTACGCGCTTGTGTGGCCTACTACTTCGTGGCTCAGCCGTTTTTTAGACGTTTCCACTTCACAATAACAGCACTTACAGTTGACCTGGGCAGCTCTAGCAGGGCAGAAATTTGACAACATTTTCCCACAATGCACCATAATGAATACTGTAAAACACATTTACAGTATTTTACTGTGCATTCTACTGTACTCTACTCTATTTAGTTCATAGAGTATCAAACTGTTGATTAATACAGTAAGTTGTTTATAAAATGACTAACAGTGTAGGGTTATTCTCTCTGGCATATAGCTCTCCCATAAACCTTACAGCACATTGTGCAACAGCTGACCAGATTGATCGGCTGAATCGTTAACAGTTCATTAACATAAACACCTACATTTCCCCATATTAGACCTTCACGATGCTGATGTTTGCTGTGATTTGTCATAATAATGATTCAGAAACGTAAGAAATGCTGGTAGCCCCCAAATGCATGTGCGCTCGCACGCATACACACGCAACTCCACACACACACACACACACACACACACACACACACACACACACACACACACACACACACACACACACACACACACACACACACACACACACACACACACACACACACACACACACCAATTTAAACAGCGTTTGAGATACATTTGGCCCAAGGCTCAGACAGCGCCCAGTGAAGATGCTATCACGCCTTAAGCAATCTGCCATAGAGTCATATGTCACAAATAGGTGTCAGCTCATATTACATTGGAGGAGCGAGGGAAAAGAAAACTCACTTATCAGACAGAGCATAGCTGAGACATCTCCCCTCCGTCAACAGATCCACTTCAATAGTATTTATTTCAAAGATCATAAATTATAATCATCCATCCATCAGTGGAAATGGATGTAATAGCAGACCAGGTGTTGTGTAGATGTGTTGCTGTAATTCAGTGGTAAACACTATATGATGTGAGATTATATTTAAAATGTTCTAATCTCAATCATTTATCATTTTTTGGGGAACTACATCGGTTTTCGAAACGATGTTCACAAGACACAGAACTCTGTGGCCTTTTGCAAAACAGTAAATGTGTTTTCAAAATATGGCTGCCTTCTCAAAACTATAAATACACTGGACAAAAATAAAAACGCAACATGTAAAGGCTTCGTCCCATGTTTCAAAAGCTGAAAGAAAAGATCACAGAAATTTTCCAAATGCACAAAAGGCTTATTTCTCTCAAATTTTGTGCACAAATTGGTATTTAATCTCTGTTAGTGAGCATTTCTCTTTTGCCAAGATAATCCATCCACCTGACAGGTGTGGCATATCAAGAAGATGTATAAACAACATGAATATTACACAGGCACACATTGTGCTGGGGACAATAAAAGGCCACTCTAAAATGTGGCGTTTTGTTACACAACACAATGCCACAGATGTCTCAAATTTTGATGGACTGTGCAATAGGCATGAAATTATTTCAAATGACTGATTTCCTATGTACTGTAACTCAGTAAAATCTTTGAAATTGTTGCATCTTGCGTTTATATTTTTGTTCATCAAAACTAAAATGATTCTGTCAAAATTGCATATACATTCATCAAGTGAACACGACTGTCTGCAAAAAGATTAACACAAACATACACATCTCTTGAGTCTAAGCTGACAAAACAGAACATCTTAAAAATAAATATATCTCAAGGGATTTTCATTGCAGTTACTAATTCATGAATATCAAATTTGGAAATACAACTATCAAAATGTGCAGAATTATGGGTAATTACTCTCCTTTATGCATATTTCACCAAACTATTTCATACACATCGAATGAAATTGTATTGCTGAACAAAAATAAAATGGAAAATAAGCACATTGTGTGCAGGATTTATTCACTGCTATCATCACAATCCCATTCCATGTATTCAATACACAGGCTTGTCTGCTCATATGTTTGTGGACTTTCCATTGAAGCAGAAACACTATCCCAAATAGAAATCAGGAAAGGTGCACAGAAAAATCAATGGTTTACATTTAACTTTGAAAGTGTTAAATACACATTTTTGCCCGTGAACTTCTGAGTCCCACGGAACTGGTTTTAAAATAACACTTGTGATCCCCATTCAACCATTAAAAGAGGCAATCTGCAGTTATCGTTCATTTATAAGTCCAAAAATGTAATATGTACCTATGATATGTTGCCTAATGAGCTTAGTTCAACTGTCGTACGCAATCAGAACCCAAAATATAAGCTTGTTTTACTCCAATGTTTGTGAACAAACTAAAACTAAACAAACACTGTACAGCCTCAAAACATGACTCAAACTATACTTTGATATCATGGATGGTCAGTCCTTGCACCCAGAGCCCTGTCTTTGAATTTCAGTGGTTTGTTCACTTTGTTATTGTTTCAACTGCTGATTTGAGCTTTAAAGTGTTCAAATGAACTTGATTGTGGTGTTTTCGTAGCTCTATTGTAGAGTAATACGTAACACCTACAGTGTAAAACACAACATTTTATTTAGAGCAATACTGACTCTTATCTTTTTGAGTGAATTGTAGAGTTACCACCCAAGACTATTTGTTTGTGACAAAGACATGATTCTTGAATTCTTTCCTTTTAAAGGCCTGTGGCTTTCACCAAGTGAGTATCTAGGCGAATGCTGTCATTTAAATTAAACTCTATGACAGTACAATACATGTACAACACAATATATACACAAAAATACTAAATTACAAAACATGATCATGAAAAACGAACACAATCTTTACATAGAGCATTCCTCACATGTTTTAATTCTCTAAAGGGCAGCAGGAATTCAAGCCTGAGCCTCCCCTGCAACACATTCCACATCTGTGTAGCATAAAAACCAAAAGCATCTCTCCCTAAATCAGAAGCCACCCTGTAACCTCTAGGACTATCCAATCTTGTTCTCTTATGCTGTTTTCTATTGTTGTGACCTTGACAAGTGTTGTCAGATACATCAGAGGTTTCTGCAGGAGTGGTTTGTAAATAAACAAAAGGGAACGCTGCTCTCGTCTTACATGCAGAGAGGCCCAACCCACCTTTTGATACAATACGCAATGGTGAGTTCTAAAATTATCAACAGTAATGAATCTAAGGGCACAATGGAAAACAACATCTAGAGGTTTAGGTGTGAAAGCTGCTGTGTGGATGTTTATATCCTGGTCATCTAAAACAGACAAAAAGTGGCCTGGACAACTTTCTTTCTATCATCAAAAGACAGGCATGCTCTATTTCTGTAAAAAAAAATCACATTTTGATCTTCAATTTCTTTACCAGCTCAGTAACATGCGTTTTAAATTCATCATATAGCCAGAGACCAAGATATTTATATATCACAAGGCCTTACTTTGATGGTATAGTTTTACTCTAACACAGTAGTGTTAGGAAACTCCTGGTTTACAGGCCACGTCAGAACTGCAAGTCACATTATGCTGGCTTGCAATGTAATGTGTATTTCCTATTGGAATCCAGCCAGAGTTGGGATATCCAACAGTTGGACATTTTTGTCACCCGCAACCTGCATTCAGAATGACTGTTAGGGTTAAGAAGGTTCATAAGAAGACTAAATAAACTATTTAAACTGGACCAACCATTTCAGTAACTGGTACAATAGGTCCAACTAACAGACTGGATTAGTTTATAAAAATGTATGTTATTTATCTTTATGTAGCATAAGATTAATCAATCAATGTTCATGCAAAAACACATATGAAAAACAATCCTATAAAAGATCTACCTGCTGTAGAGCATGCTGGGAAACATCATAATGACGGGGGTGGTTTTGCTGGGACTGTTTTACTCTTCAAAATGTAAAACAGTAACTCTGGTTATTAACACCAATATTGGGGGTTATTTTACACCACTGAGTGTTAATTTCACCCTTACACTAGAAATTTTACACTGAAAAATCAACACTGGCCAATTTGCTGTGTGAATACAGTGGATAAACACAAATGATATGAATTAATAGGTCTCAATCCCCACCAAAGCAAAGTTCTGTAATGTTGGAGATTGTGATTTGGGAGTAACCCAAAGTTACTTAGAAGTAACTCAACTTTGTTCTCTGCATGTCTGCAATGTTGTAAAAAATCACAATACTCAAAAATCCCTTTACAATTTCATGCAGTAGTATTTACTGATTCCCGGAAACAGAAAATATTTGCAACCTTTTCTCTTCTGATGAAAACAACGTCCTGATATTCTGTGAACAAAACACTTTACTGGGAATTTTGTATTTATTGATCACAGTTTTATTTAAAGTTATGCAAAAGTGGGTCTAAGATATGCAATCCAGGTACACATGCAAGAAAACGATCAGACATTTTTAAAATGTATTTAACGGCCTAGTGCAGTCAAAATATGATTTTTATATTTACAGTATTTCTACGCTGAGGTTGGGATAATACTGTAAAAGTGTGAAAATGATAATGCCCGTTTTGTGTTAGAGCTGTTTGAAAAGACAGCCTGTTTTGGTGAGAAGGAGTTTTGGTATGGTGACATCACCAGGCTGTAAATTAGTTCATAGACTAATAAGAAAGACAATTCCAAACATCTCTGCCAATAACAGCCAATTTTCGGTTTTCTTTCCCCACTTAGACCACTCCCAGACAGCCCTAGTGAAAATCTAGCTTGAGAAATTACTAATAAGCCTATTTTTGTTTATTTTTGACAATATTAAGTGAAAACAATCACAGTAATGTACTTACTTGTTAACCAGAAATGATTTGATATTGAGATACAAAATGGCTACATTGGACCTTTAAGCATTTGACCATTGTTGTTCTACTATAGGTATGTTTAACCACAGTTCCAAAAAATGCATTACGCGATTGAGAAAAACTGTAAATCATTGCTGGCGATAGCAGATCATCCTGTGTTTTATGACTGTCACAGAAACAACAGGGGTGTTATTTGTAGCTAGCACAGACAGAAATAACAGAGGTGTTATTTGTAGCTAGCACAGACAGAAATAACAGAGGTGTTATTTGTAGCTAGCACAGACAGAAATAACAGAGGTGTTATTTTTAGCTAGCACAAATACAGAAATAACAGGGGTGTTATTTGTAGGTAGCACAGACAGAAATAACAGAGGTGTTATTTGTAGCTAGCACAGACAGAAATAACAGAGGTGTTATTAGTAGCTAGCACAGACAGAAATAACAGAGGTGTTATTTGTAGCTAGCACAGACAGAAATAACAGGGGTGTTATTTGTAGCTAGCACAGACAGAAATAACAGGGGTGTTATTTGTAGCTAGCACAGACAGAAATAACAGGGGTGTTATTTGTAGCTAGCACAGACAGAAATAACAGGGGTGTTATTTGTAGCTAGCACAGACAGAAATAACAGAGGTGTTATTTGTAGCTAGCACAGACAGAAATAACAGGGGTGTTATTTGTAGCTAGCACAGGCAGAAATAACAGGGGTGTTATTTGTAGCTAGCACAGACAAAAATAACAGAGGTGTTATTTGTAGCTAGCACAGACAGAAATAACAGAGGTGTTATTTGTAGCTAGCACAGACAGAAATAACAGAGGTGTTATTTGTAGCTAGCACAGACAGAAATAACAGAGGTGTTATTTTTAGCTAGCACAGACAGAAATAACAGGGGTGTTATTTGTAGCTAGCACAGACAGAAATAACAGAGGTGTTATTTGTAGCTAGCACAGACAGAAATAACAGAGGTGTTATTAGTAGCTAGCACAGACAGAAATAACAGAGGTGTTATTTGTAGCTAGCACAGACAGAAATAACAGGGGTGTTATTTGTAGCTAGCACAGACAGAAATAACAGGGGTGTTATTTGTAGCTAGCACAGACAGAAATAACAGGGGTGTTATTTGTAGCTAGCACAGACAGAAATAACAGGGGTGTTATTTGTAGCTAGCACAGACAGAAATAACAGAGGTGTTATTTGTAGCTAGCACAGACAGAAATAACAGGGGTGTTATTTGTAGCTAGCACAGACAGAAATAACAGGGGTGTTATTTGTAGCTAGCACAGACAGAAATAACAGAGGTGTTATTTGTAGCTAGCACAGACAGAAATAACAGAGGTGTTATTTGTAGCTAGCACAGACAGAAATAACAGGGGTGTTATTTGTAGCTAGCACAGACAGAAATAACAGGGGTGTTATTTGTAGCTAGCACAGACAGAAATAACAGAGGTGTTATTTGTAGCTAGCACAGACAGAAATAACAGGGGTGTTATTTGTAGCTAGCACAGACAGAAATAACAGGGGTGTTATTTGTAGCTAGCACAGACAGAAATAACAGAGGTGTTATTTGTAGCTAGCACAGACAGAAATAACAGAGGTGTTATTTGTAGCTAGCACAGGCAGAAATAACAGAGGTGTTATTTGTAGCTAGCAAAGACAGAAATAACAGAGGTGTTATTTGTAGCTAGCAAAGACAGAAATAACAGGGGTGTTATTTGTAGCTAGCACAGACAGAAATAACAGCGGTGTTATTTGTAGCTAGCACAGACAGAAATAACAGAGGTGTTATTTGTAGCTAGCACAGACAGAAATAACAGAGGTGTTATTTGTAGCTAGCACAGACAGAAATAACAGGGGTGTTATTTGTAGCTAGCACAGACAGAAATAACAGGGGTGTTATTTGTAGCTAGCACAGACAGAAATAACAGAGGTGTTATTTGTAGCTAGCACAGACAGAAATAACAGAGGTGTTATTTGTAGCTAGCACAGACAGAAATAACAGAGGTGTTATTTGTAGCTAGCACAGACAGAAATAACAGAGGTGTTATTTGTAGCTAGCACAGACAGAAATAACAGAGGTGTTTTTTGTAGCTAGCACAGACAGAAATAACAGGGGTGTTATTTGTAGCTTAATTTTGATGATGCTAATATTAAAGAATAATTTATTCATGAGATATACCAATGGAATAGTGCTGTAAATTCTTGCTGTCCACAAAGGCACATTGTTGCCTGTGGAACTGTTGCTAAGTGTGATGCGATTAGCAAATGTAGCATGCCACACTGGCTGGGCTGGTACCGTTTTCCACAGTGGTAAATATCACTGGCCATTTGACGCAGCATGATCTGTGGGGGAATCAGACCATGAGCAAATGTCAGGGCCTTATTCCACTGCTCAATGATCTGGTGTCCTGCCTGTCTCTGGGGTATTGGTCAGCCATAGTCAACGGGGAGCTAGCTTATGGTGGTCTGTTAGCATTGTACCAAAAACAGACACTTTGAAATATAGTAAAGGAAAAAGACAGCTCCCACTGGGCACAGACGTTAATTCAACATCTAGTTTTGATTTACATTTGGTTGAGTTGTCAACTAATGTGAATTCAACATGAAATCAACAAAAAATTAAACCATGCCATTGAATTTAGGTTAAAAGTTCGTTGAAAAAAAATACAGAATTCCTCTACGTTGAGGACTTTTTTCAAAACCAATCAGTTTCTAAACGTCATCACATTGGATTTTTCTGTTGAAATGACGTGTTGATGTTGATTCAACCAGTTTTTCCCCGGTGGGTTAGTTTTTCTGTTGTACTGATGAGAGAGTTTGGCAGAATGTTGTTATATGATCAGTTTTTATCATACCACGTGAAAACTTATGGAAGCTTGACTGACTAGTTTGCATTTTGTCTGCTTAGGTAGCAGTTTAGACACACAGAGAGTAACCTTGTACAAAGATTTGTTTTGCCAACTAAGTAGCCTATCATGTCAAACCTAATTAAATGTGCAAGATATGCTAATTGTATCTGTCCAGGCTGACAGATATTCAATGTTCATTTTGTCATGCAAATGTGTTATAGGTTGACGTTTTACCTGTTGTGCATGTACTTAAACAAATCGATACTAATTCATAGAATATATTTGATGCATTTACACCACTATACAACCTTTCGCAGATGTGTAAAAAATGTTAACTACTTTTTTGTTCAGTGTGGAGGACAATGCTTTTATCATAAGAAAATGGTCATAATAACACCGATTATGCTTGCCAAATTGTCAGACTCTTTTATAAGACTAATGAAAATACACTTTATTCCATCATTGAAAAGCCATGGGCAGCTATTTTTCAGAGTATAGAGTTGCTCATAATCCATTGAACAGCAGCTTCCATTATGATTTAGAATACATCTGCACATTGACCATAGTCACCTCACTCACAACTTCAGCTCGATCTCCCACTTGTTATTTTCCATCTCTCCCTTTTATTCTATTGCAACTGCTCTGTTGGAATAGGCTCCCCTGTTCTATCTGACCTCATGGCTTGACATTGGGGACATGGGGGATTCTGTCAAATAAAGTGTGTCAACAATCAATCTCCTCTGATTCTCTGTCTCAATGGGGCTCTTGGTTCACCACGGCAACACAGCTGGCTTATCCGTCCCCAACATGATGACCATCACCCCTCAGCTAGCCTACATCTGGTTAAAAGAAACTATAGTAGCAACTCGACACACAGGTTTCTTTTCATTCAAACCTAGTGCCTAGCTTTCCTTGATAACATTTCACATTTCATCTCAGAAGCCAATTGCTCACTGCTGTGTATTGAACAGTGCAATAAACAGACAAAGTCATGAATTGTATTTGATAGGCTTTTAATCCCTCTCCAGGGGTAGACATAAT